>NW_026067999.1:1381032-1396715 GCF_014885135.2 Alexandromys fortis
TATACAGAATGCAAAAACAGGTATATAAAAATGAGTAAATGTATTACATGTTTATTATTCTATTAATCAATAAGCAAAATATTTACAAATCATTTTTCTACCTTTATACTACCTTTAAAATAAGTTTCTAAGCTACAAAAGTGAATGTTATTCTTTACTCCTTTTATTTCCAGAACATAAAATAATGACCTTGCCAGTATGGCAGTAAGACAATTAAATATAACCAGCTCCAACAGAAAGGAGAAATCATTACCCAAAATGAAACTATTTTCATCTCTGTGGGCTGACACTTTGAGGTTTAAAATATATAAATATAAAAAGTGCTTCTTTCTGTAACTTACTTAGAAATAAAATTGGGTGGAGAACAGAGGTAGCTGTTATGGTGCCATATTTAGCATAGTTTGATCTTTTTAAAATAAAGAAGGTACAGCAATAGCATGTCAAGAACACCAAACTAGTTAGATATTGTGATACACACCTGTAAGCTTAGCAGGCAGGAGGCCAGACTGGTGCTCTTAAAACGAACAAAAGAAAGAAAGAGACAGAGACATAGAGAAAGGGAAGGGGGGAGTGAGGGAGGAAGGATGGAAGGAAACAAGCATTCAGGCTCACATCTATTTTGTATTTCTTCCTAGCAACTAGAAAACAAAATTATAATACATTACAATATGTAAATGATTGCCTATCAACACATTTAGTGTATTTTCGAACCTGCTAGGAGTAGATACAAATGTAAATACTACAAAAGAAAAATTCATAGAGAGCACATGATCCAAGCCTTCAAAAATAATTTTTGAGCCGGGCGGTGGTGGCGCACGCCTTTAATCCCAGCACTCGGGAGGCAGAGGCAGGCGGATCTCTGTGAGTTCGAGACCAGCCTGGTCTACAAGAGCTAGTTCCAGGACAGGCTCCAAAACCACAGAGAAACCCTGTCTCGAAAAACCAAAAAAAAAAATAATAATAATAATAATTTTTGAAATTGTAGGCAGGCATTGTCCTCTGACATGCTTTTTTCAAAAAATCATTCCATGTTGATGGAACCACATTAAGCTCTTCATACCAACTGAACATTACCAAACAGTTTTAAGCACAGTAAGCTTGCATGGCTAGGATCCTAATGCTCAGGAGTGCTAATGAAATCATGGACCCCTGCTTCCCATAAAAGAGAAGGTGTGTCTACTGCTACTCAGTCTAAACTCAGGAAAAGGGTACATATTACTTACTGCTTCAACTCTCTTTCTTCCCAAATGAAACCCAAAACACACAACTCAAAAGCAAACCAAATAACCCCTCAATTCCTTTACAAGAGGTTTCATATGGAAGTAGACACATCATCTTTCTCTAAAGAAATGACTATTTTTTAAAACCCTCAAGATTTCCACCACTTTGAAGTTCAGTATCAAAGCGGAACTGTGGGTGTTTTTACACGCCTACCCAAAGATTTCACTCCTAAGTGTCAGAGAAATGGCAGCCTAAGTCACAAAAATACTCAAGAACAAATATTTATGGTATCCTTATTCATAACAGTCAAACACTATAAAACACCCAAATGTTTATCAACAGGAGAAGGACCATTAATCTGTGGTTATTCATGCAATGAAAACTACTGAACGACAAAGTGAAAGGAACTACTAACACATCCTATGGATTTTGACAGTTATATTGAGGGAAAGACAGCAGACACAAGTAGAATCATTCTGCCTGTTTCCTCTTGCATGAAGTTCTAGAAGGAATAAAACTGACAATGATAAAAACCATTACAGTGCTGCATTTCAAGGCAGGAAGTAACTTGGAAGGGGCACCTACAGTGCAATGGGAATGCTTTTTAATCTCAGTTATAACTAAATGAGTATATCCACTTGTAAAAATTCAAATTAATTACTTAAAATATGTTCATTTTATCATACATAGATGTTTGCCACTTTAAAGCAAGTATAAAGAGGAATAAGGAATAGTGGAGCCTAGGTATCCACTCCTCAGAGTCCAGAAAAGAGGGAAGTAGATAGTCTCTTCAGTGCTGCAGGGATGGGAGCCCACTTAGGACAGGATGAGAGAAGGGGGCGGGAAACACAGGACACAAACAAGGACTATCAAATGAAGAACTTAATGATATGCTGACTTAATAGACCACAAATAGATTTACCTATGAACTGAACATTAATTTTTAAGCCCAAATTAGATTTGAAATAGGAGAAACTATTCCCCTTCTTTGAAAAAGGCAAATCATACGATGGAAACTGCAAGAGGAGAATGGAGATGTCTTAACCCTGTGTAGCTTCAGACACCAATGAGATAGCCGATTTTCAGAATGATTTTCTTACTATCCATTGGGAACACCATCCTGTATTGCATAGGATGCAACTTTCAACTGAGCTTATACTCACATTCTCACTGAATACTTCTAACACCCTTATCATTGTTTGAAAATAAAAAAATATGGTTCAAAGAAGCTCAATAGCTTGCCTAAAGTCATGCTGAACCCAACCTTCTGGTTCTAACGCAAAGCTCTCTCCATCACGTCCTACCTGCTTCTCTCGGCAAAAGGACAGCCCTTTGTAGTTCAGCCTAGCATAGCTTTGTATTTCTGTGACCCTCTAGAAGTCACCGTCTTTTTTCAATTCAGCAAAATCCTGTAGAAACTGGGTCATTTCTACCACATCCCCCAAAATGGGCAGGGGGCTATAGGACATTCTATTCTAGAATACATTCAGTCGATCATATATGAAACTAGAAGTGTGAAGCACAGAAGGACACAGTGCTGCAGTGAATTTATGGAACTTCACACATTGCAGTCTGGGCAGCCAACTGCAAGTCATCCTGAGAACCACCTCGTATATTTTACCCCTGAAATGACCAGAAGAGCATAAATATGAGCAAGCAGACAGCCCCATAACTGTGCATACTGCATGATTCTCAACAAAACGCTACCCTGAGCATTTCCCTTATCTTTACCCTAAAACATAAAAGCTCAATATTTTCATTTATCTCCCTGGCCTTTAAATATTGAATCAACTCTCTTGCTTTTGCATAATTTTTAAAGAATTTTCATAAAAACAATTATTGAGTAAATATGTTTAGTGTTCTTGCAGAAGGGAATAACAATTCTCAAAAATGCAAGCCCTTAGCATGCTACATTCCTTTAATGAATTTTGTATATGAAATATTAAATCATCTAAATAGTTGTTTACAAGTCTAAAGACGAACCAGTTTCCAGGCAAAGAAACAAAGCATTGCTGAGATATGCTTAATTTCATTAAAAAAACTTTGCTTGAGAATATAAAAAGAAATTGAGCAATGTTTCCAAAGACAAGAGTAATTAAATCAGGAAATTAAGCAGCTGGTGGCATTGCTGCCTGCTAGATTAAGGAGACTCTAAGACATTGTCTGTGACAGCTGGCCCCCTGGTCGCCTCTTACCTGGATGCATCTGTTCTGTGCCGCTCCGCAGTTTGCTGTAGCCATGGCTCAAGGACACCCTCTGGTAATGAGGCGGGGAAGAAGGAGGGGAGGCGAGGGGTGACATCGTGGGAGACTGTGTTTCCTGCTTCAAAGAACCAGAGCACAGTTCAGAGGCAACCACTGGAGAAGCCTGGCATTCTGAGCTGCAGTTTATGACAAAATGTGACTCTATGGCTGGTGACTTGGCTGGTTTAACAAATGGGGAGAAATGTTTCCTCAAAACTGCAGCAAAGCAAAAGAAGAGTATTGAGGATTCAAATCACTATTACTGTACTAACAAATTACTAATACCAGCCTAAAATGTTTTCTGTTAGTTCAATAGTATTTTCCTTTGGAAAATGAAGGACACTGATCACAAAAGAGACCATTTATATCCCTCAATTGTGAACCAATTCCATTTTCATTCAATTAATGAATTAATGAGTCTTCCTTTTTAAGACTCCTATTTACTGAATTTATATTCACCAAATATAAATCCAGAATATGCAATAAAATTTACATTTTCAGTGTTTAATGGTGGGTATTCTTGGAGCTTACTATACAAAATTATATGTTGGGGAGTGGTTTGTTTCATATAGAGAGACTCCAAAATATAGCCACCCCATCTAGTATACCCCATAATACTAAGATGAAGCCCTCATAAGTACAATTGGAATCCTAACTCAACCATGAACCTGATATAGGACTCTATGCCAGAGCCTGCTGCTGGCTTTCCTCCTCTTTTCCCACTACCAGTAGAATATAAGCATGGGGTACAAAGAACAGGGAAATGGTGCTTTTTATAACACAGAGACTATATTGGCCTCTTTAATTTAAAAACAAATATGCAATCTGAGATAAGAGATTACACCTGACAACTTCCCAGGAAATCTGCCACTGTGGGACAGGAATGCTCTAAATGCTGGTATAGACACATACCAAAATATACTAAGTACAAATTCCTATTTCTCTCTAACATACCACTTAAATGATTAAAGTAACATTACGTGGAGTTGTTTAACAGAATTAGCTATGCCTTTTTTAACTATAAATGTAAAATTTAGGCCAGGCATAAAGAGGAACACCTATAATCCCCAGCATTCAGAAGGCAGGAAAATCAAGTAAGCCTGATGCAAGCCTGGGCTATATAGAGAAACCTTGTGTAAAAAAAAAAATAACAAAAACAAAAAATAAACCTGAAACCTTGACTATCCAAGACCATCAAAGTAAACCATATGTTATTTTTACTATAACCCTTTAACTATTTATTGCATTTTAAAAACATCTTGATTTAATTCTTCCTAAAAATACAGCATGTTCCTTTACCTTACAGAAGGCAGTACTGAATATCACCTGACTTCTCTGCACGGCTCTTTATCAGCAGCATGAGTTGTAGCATGATGTCCTTGGGGTTTACTAATATGAAAACCGATTAGAAAAGCTCATCCTCCATATTCGGCTTTCAAGCCTGCTAAGTGGCTAAAAGCATTTACTGAGATGCCATTCCACATATGTTTCCCAAGAAAAGTTTCCCTGGTAAGAAGAGCTTGGTAAAGACAGTTCTCCAGGCCTCTTTCCAATAGAACCTGCCTGTCGATGTACCCTCTTAATTTCCAAGGCTGATGACTTAGTCTTTCCCCTACGAATGGAACATGAGGACACACTTCCCAAACATGTTTAATCAGAGAATCATTTGGGGCTTCTTTTTGGAGGGGAACACTTGCTAACTCCTAGAAGCTACATTTCTTCTCTTTGATTTTTAGCGTTGTTCTTTGTTTCCACGTTGTTCTAGAAGTTACATGTTAATGAACCTATTTAAAAACCATTGACCTAGAGAAATCAAATAAGTGTATTAAATCAACAGCACTGTTTGAGGCACAATTCTATACTAAGGTAAATTCTAAAGGGCCAGTGGGTGGCTAGCAGTAATTCCTATGTGTCAGCTTCTTCTTGCTACAAGAAAACTTTCCTGGCTCACTTCCAAATCTGTAATTGTGTTCCAGATGGCAAGATTTGCTGGGAGTTTGGCAACAGACCAGAGGCTGTGATTCACGAGGCGTCATGGTCAGAATCGAATGAGCATGCCGAACCCCACTCTCACCTGTTTATCCTCATCATCCATTCTTTTGAGGGAATTCTTTTCGGTGGTTAAGTATGGAATCTGAATTTTCTTTCCGTGCAGCTCAGCTGCGTTCCCAAACCGTATCTCAGCATCACTCTTTGACATCACAAAGCGAGGCAGAGGCAGTTCTTTAGGAGTAGAAGCAGAAAGGCTTAAGTGAGGCTTTATCTTAAAACTACAAAAAGGGGGGCTCAATGGCCAAAGAGAAATCAGTTTTGAGGAAAATTTTCAGAGCACTAAATAAAGTTTAAATTTGAGTTGAGGCACAATGGAGACTCCTAGAATAACGTCATGAGAAAAAATGCAATGCTTAACCAAGGTATTCCACCTTAACATTTTCTACTCTGCTGAATCATCACAGGATAAATTCGGGTTGGGGACTAGCTCCCACTTGATCCTGCAGAAAAAGGATGTTAATTTTATCAAAACAAGAGGCAACGATCGCCAGCAAAGCTTACAAATGCTTAAATACACCAGATGCCATGTTAGGGGCCTGCAAATACCAACCCATCTATCTTCCTGGCAATTCTATAAGATAAACTAGCATTAGCAATTCCCTTTACAGCTGTGGAAGCTGGTGTGAAGAAGCTACATAAAGTCCACCCGGAGCACACAACTAATCTCTGAGCAAGAAACAGTTTGAACCCAAGCAAGCTGGTTCTTACCAGTGCCCTACATTAATGTCCACCCCCACCTTCTTGGGGCAACTTCCTAGGTTGAATGCTTCCCACTCAATATCATTCTTTTATGAGTTTTCACACTCAATCTCTTGTTGCCCGTTGATAACATAATGAAGAAAGTGTTATGAAGTCAGATCAATTGCTCTAACATTTAGCCAGATTCTAAATACAAAACCATTGGCCACTCGCAGGGCGACAAAGAGCTGTCTGGTATATTTACTTATCTTTTAAACTCTGACATAACTATTCTGAAAATGAAAATGGTGCTTTGGCATGCTTCTAATTCTCAGCACAGCAAGTCACACATAAGCACATGATACAAAGACCACATAAATAAGGATAATATTGTGGATTAGGCATAATGATTTGCATCTGTAGCCACTGTTCTGGATAATTCCCAGTGTGCATTTGCACTTCTATCATCCGTCCACTCCAAAAACACAGCTGTGCTTCCAATGGTGGATGCTGTGCTAGAGCCAGGAAACATCTTAGCAACAGCAAGTATGCTACTCCCCAGGCAAAGAAGGCCCCTGGTTCTCTAATATCCACATGTTTATTTTTAATTGCTATGTTCACATTTGATTCAAAGAATGGGCAATTATGACAAGTCCCCGTGGGATCAATCAGCTAAGGGCCCAAGACACAAAGAGACAAATCAATCTGGAAACTTAAATCGAGACTCCTCTCTAAAGAAAGATGGTCACCATTTTTAATACTTTAATGTTTCCCAGCCATGGGCAGTTTTCCAGCACTGAAGGCGGAAATGGATTTCAAAAGGAAAAGGTAAAAGAAAGTCCCGAGTGTCAGTGAGTCACACAGAAGCCAGTCTTGTGGTGCTGCTCACAGAATTATCTCTTTCAGCTGTGCCTCATAAATGGATCTAGAAATATAGGACAAGAGCATACAAAATACTTTCTCTACTCTGGCCTGACCATGAGACCATTCGAGTGCTTCTTCAAGAAAAACATCGCGATGCATGGGATTTATAAGGTCCCTGGCCAGTGCTTTACTGGCATTTGGTCCAGAGAACAATGGAATACAAGTGTAACATTACAAATGCTAGCAGCTGTACCAGGACTGCCAGACACCCTTAAGGATACTGTCACTTCACACATTCTTCCCTTTGGTTATGGCATTTCTCCAGAATCATTTGCCTAGGAAACAAGCTTTCGCCTCGAGATGGACACCAAACTGTGAAAGACAAAATACAGCTGAATTCTTCTATACTTTCTTCAGCCCTGTGATTTTTAATCAACTTTCACTTAGCACAATTGTAGCCACGTACCTTACCATGACACTATCATCTCCCTAAGCTGCTACGACTATTAAAAAGGTAAACCCTGTAAATCCTTGGTCTGAACATTCTTCTTTGTTATATGTACACTGAATTCAATGGTGAAATTATATTAGAAAAGTAATAAAGCACCTACAATACAGTGATATATGCCGAGTATACTAGCTGGTTTTGTGTGTCAACTTGACACAAGCTAGAGTCATCAGAGGAAGGAGCCTCAGCTGAGGAAATGCCTCCTTGAATTCCAGCTGTAGGGCATTTTCTCATTTAGTAATCAATGAGAGAGGGCCCAGCCCATGGTGGGCGGCACCATCGCTGGGCTGGTGGTCCTGGGTTCTAGAAGAAGGTGGGCTGAGCAAGCTATAGAAGCAAGCAGCACTCCTTCATGGCCTCTGCATCAGCTCCTGCCTCCAGGATCCTGCCCTGCTTGAGTTCCTCTTCTGAACTCCTCGTTGACTAGGATTTGGAAGTGGAAGCCAAGTAAACCCTTTCCTCTCCAACTTGCTTTTTGGTTCTTGTTTTGTCACAGCAACAGAAACCCTAAGACAGTGATTTCTGTTAGGTCTCAAACCCAGGACAAATGGCTGAGGTGCATATTCAACATATCAGAATGCATGATGGCTGCCACATTCTCCCTGAACCCCTCAGCTCCCACCTATTACAGGATATGAAAGGCATAGCCCACCCCCTAGCCTAAACTTCCCCAGCTTGGGGGGTGGGCAAGTGAGCTACCCTTCCCTAACAATCACAGAAGGTCCTTTTGTAGTAGTTGCTTAGAATCTTGTCTCCAAACTTAATTAACACACGACAAACAAAGAGCAGAAAGTGTTCTTTACTGCTGAGTTATCTCTCCAGGCCCCTAGAAATGCTTTTTAAGTGCTAACGCTGGGGAGATTGCTCAGCAGTCAGTGGATAAGGGCACTTTCTCTGCAGACATGAGGACCTGCACAAAAAGGTAAAGAACAACTCCAGAGTCCTAATGAATCACACAGAAGCCAGTCCTGTGACTCTCTTCGCAGAGAGCTGTCTTTCAACTCAGTCTGCGAGATGAACCTAAAACATAGGGCAAGAATATACAAAATACTTTCTACCTTGGTCCAACCATGAATAAATAACTCTACTTCAAGGATTTCTTCAAGAAAACCGCCAAGAGATTCTTGGGATTTATAAGGTCCCTGGTCAGTGCTTTACTGGCATTTGGTCCAGAGAACAAAGGAATACAAGTGTAACATTACGAATGCTAGCAGCTGTACCAGGACTGCCAGACACCCTTAAGGATACTGTCACTTCACACATTCCCCTACCTTGTTTATGAGCACGTCTACAGAATCATTTCAAATCCCCAGAACCTATGTAAAATCCTGGGCATGGCTATGCATGCCTGTAATTCTGGCACTATGGAGGGAGACAGGGACATTCCAATAAAATGCTGACCAGCCTGTCTAGCTGAAAGAGCAAGCATTTCCCAGTTCAATGAGAGACCCTGTCTCAAATCAATAGAGTGGACAGTAATAGAAAATGACAGATGATATGGACCTACATGTGTGCACACACAGACACTTACATATATGCAACATGCATACACAGAGCGGGAGAGAAAGCACAAAAAGAAAAAAATCAAAGTGAAATAAGTTGGTCATAGGAAACAAATAGCGTATGATTCCACTTACATCGAGAGTAGTAAAATGCATACAAGTATAAAAATAAAGAGTGATTGCCAGAGATAAGGAGTGAAGGGGAAATGTGTAGTTGTTTAATCAGACTTTCAATTTTACAAGGTAAGGTGGGAAATTCCTAGAAAATGCATGTATAACAAAATGAATAGACCTAACACTCCTGAATTTAACACATTAAATGGTTAAGATGGGAAACTATACACTATATGAAGTTTATAACAAGAAGTTTGACTTTTAGATGAAAATTTAAAAAGTTAAATTAAGCCAGGTGATGGTGGTGGCACACACCTTTAATCCCAACACTCGGAAGGCAGAGCAGGTGGATCTCTGTGAGTTCAAGGCTAGCCTGGTCTACAGAGCTATAGATAGAGTTCCAGGATAGCCAGAGCTACAGAAAAACCCCATCTCAAAAAAAAGCCACATTAATTTTAATTATTTTAACCCCCATATGACATATGAAAATTTTTGAGATAGCATAGCAGGGGCATAAGTACCCTGCCT
Source organism: Alexandromys fortis (assembly GCF_014885135.2). NCBI lineage: Eukaryota > Metazoa > Chordata > Mammalia > Rodentia > Cricetidae > Alexandromys > Alexandromys fortis. The sequence continues at coordinate 1,390,743 of NW_026067999.1, forward strand.
ACTGTGCTCATATTTGATTCCCAACACAGTCAAAATATAAACATATCTCAATGAAATAGTTTACATTTGTTTTTAGTGAAAACCCCTCAAACTCACATGGCTATTTTACTCCTACTGCACACTTCAATGCTTACCATATTTCAAGTGTTCAGCAGACACACATGGCTATAGGTTACCATATTGTAATAGATAAGCCACAAGGAAATATGGGTCACTGTGTTCAGAAATCTGTATCTAACTAAGAACTATCATAATGGTAAACGGCAACAAGTGAGTCTTCCTCAAATAATCAAAGGATATGTTGTATGTAGGTATGCTTTATACACATCATTTGAAGAGTTTTGACTTGTGTGTATGTGTGCCAGAGCCAGGGTGGGAAGGGAGAACCAATACATAAATTAAAATATCAAATTTTCTTTCATGTTCTTTCCCAGTCCCCTTCCTCCTTTTTCACACTATCAATGTGTAGTTTCCTGTCCTGGCAAGATCCAGAGCTTTTGCTAGATAAAAGAATCAAAGATGGACCAGCAAGATGGCTTGGTGTATAAGGATGCTTGTCATCAAGCCTGACAACCTGAGCTTAATCCATGGGACGCATGTGGTAGAAGAACCAACTCCCAAAAGTTGTCCTCTGACCTATGCACAAATACTGTGGCGTGTATGCACAAGCACCTATACAAACAGTCACACACATATATGCACAATCACCTGTACAAACACACACGCGCATTCAATGTAATTTTAATATTTTTTAAAAAGCAAAGATCTGTCAAAGAATCATGTAATAAGCATAAATGAATAAATAAATGTGAAAAACACTGCTCATAATGTTGAAGATAATCTTGGGAAAGGAGCAAGCAGCAAAAGAGATGAGGACCATATATATGTGTAGAGAGGTGAAATGCCTAGAAAACAGAACTGGTCAGCTATACAGTAGGGGAGCGCTGTGCATTGGGGAATTTGTCCAAAGCAGCTCTAGCTCCCCCATAGGAAGGCTGAGAAGGGGAGAAGGTATGAAGGAAATTGTTAAAAGAGCCACTGAATTTCAAAAAGGAAAATAATTGGGATGAGTATTAGGTAGAAAGGCTGAATTGACCTCAGCTTAATGGGAAATCTCAAAACAATATTTAGTATTCAAATGTCCTCTGCTCAGGGAAGGAATTACACACACACACACACACACACACACACACACACACACACCAGGATCACTTGGCCACATCCATACTTTCTGGGATCTTCACTTCACCTCTGACCATCCTATCCCACCCATCTTAAGGAATTCTCTTTTCTACAAAGCGCCAAACTGGTTGTCCCACTCAAAAAATTTATCTTCTAGCTTTCAAAGATAAAGAAAGTTCGCCAAATAAGCAGAGAACAGAGACTACCCCTCCCCCAACCCTCTCAATTTGACCAGAGAATCTCTGCTTCTGTTTTTCTTGGATAAGATAGTTCTGTGTGAAGAGGGGAAAAGCCACTGAAACAAGAGTCATTGCTTCAAAGCCTTTCCACCTCCCTCAGGATCTAGGGAGGCGGCAGGATCCTCACCATGCCTAAAAAGGCTTGCCTCTCACCTTCAAGCAGCTTTCTCAGTGTCAGCATTTTTTTTTTTTTTTTTTTTTTTTTTTTTTTTTTTTTTTGCCTATTAGATTGAACAGTTTTTTACTGCGGAGGAAGGGGCCCTGTTCCATACAGTGCAGGACATTTAGTAGCATCTCTGGTTTCTACCCACTAGATGCCTGTAACATCCTCTCTACAGTTATGACAACCAAAAATGTTGGCAGACACGGGTTGAGAATGGCCATTTTCCAGCAAGGAACCATGGGTGAAATGCTTTGCCTAAGGATCTCTGCAGTGGTAGGTTTGAAATTATAGCATGGCTCACACATTTCGTAATTTCACAGAACAGAAAAAAAAAACTACCATCTCACCACAGCAAGCATAAAGTTGCAAAATTTTTACTTTGCCAAGAATTTTGAGCCTGGCATCATTTGGGAATCTGAAGCAGCTGGATAGCCATGTTTGGGTTACAACGTAAGAACCAGCCTCAAAATACAACAACAAAGAGTTTTACCCAAAACCATAATTCATTATAAGTTTGCTAAAAGAACATCTAACAATAGGGGAAAAACTCTCAGAACTAAACACATTCGTGCTATAAAAAACTCATCTTTCTTCCTAGTTCTCTCTCCTTCCATTACAAATAGTGCCAGACTACCAACAGAGCATGAGCTGTTTTGGAGAAAGACAATCCTGAGGACAGTAGGAATCACACCATTGCACTACTGGGGCTCAGATCCCAAGGGGGCTGTAGAAAAGAAAACAAGGGGTTGTTACCTGGAAAAGAGCGGGAAACCCCACAACTGTATTTCCCCTATCCTAACTCCTAACTGAAGTGAAAGCCTTTATTTCCATTAAGCATGAAAACTCCTATGCCATCATTCACAGTACTTGCAACTTTCCAAAGTTTTTTATGTCATTACAGCTGTAAACAGCTTGGGTGTATTTATTATACATGCTCATTACTACTCTGCAGGTATGGTAGCTGTTTCAACCACTGTGGGATCTTTTATGGGATCATTTAATAAAGAATTACATATATAGTTATGGACATGCTAATATAATTGGTTTCCTTAATAATCCTATGCCTTTGTACACATTTGAAACATTGTTCTGGGCTGGGGTAGAGCTCTGTAGAAAAGCATATGCTTACTATGCCCAAGGCCCTGAGTTTGACTTTGAGGACCCTAAAAGAAAAATAAATAAGCCCAAGAAGGATTCAATTTGCCAAAATGGTTTGTGGCACTAACAAAAAGGCTAACCCTGCATCCTATCTAACTCTCCCTTAGTCTCACACATGCACAAGTTCAGTCCCCAGAAAGGAAAGATAACAGGAATTTTCTCTGTTCCATAAGTTGTTTTCCCACCCACCAAGTTAACTCCAGTTGCAACCAGGGTGAGGATACCACAACACTTAGTACCAACATTAGGGAGGCATTAACGGGTAGGGTCATGTGAATGCATACTTAGCACTTAAACAATACTGACATTAAGTGTTCTCTTAAATGATGTGTCCTATGAACCAATACAGTAAAACATGTATTTGTACTGTAAGCAAATCTCTTAGAAATGTTTCACATGACTTTCATGAGAAGTTCTTCTCAACCTTGGTTCCATGTAAGAATCACACAATGCTCTCAAAAGTCCTCCTGCTCTGGATGGACACCAGGCTAATGAAATACAAATTCCTCAAATTTTCACTTTGTGTTTAGAGCCTTCCAGATGACAAGGGAACTGAGGTGGGTGACAAGCAGCCCAAAAGAACTTCTGCAAAATTTCCTCAGGAATTTCCAGGGACTCTGAATACTAGTTGATTTTGTTTAGAATGACAACTTCTCCGTGTACCATCCCCTAGATTTTCAGAACTCCAAGAAGGCTAAAGATGTCGTTCAGTGGTAGAATCCTTGTCTAATATGCACAAGATGTTCCGGGTTCCATCCCAACATGGAAAAGGACAAAAAAAAAAAAGGACAGAACTCTTTAAAATGTACATTAATTCTGGTAAAATCTTGGTAACCCAAAGTCATTAAGACAGTTCATGCAGGAACACGGAATTAAAAGGTGAGCAGATAGGAATAGAAGAGAGAAAGAGACAGCCAGTTCCATGTACCTTTCTTATTATGCCATCCTAATCCCTAACAGAGCCCTAAATGATATTACTGCTACCTCAAGTGGAAAATTAAACTGAATGGCATTATTTTGACACAGGCTGGAGAATTGCTGTCCCAATCCCGTCTCACTAAAGAACAAAAGCTATCTTAACCGCCAGTTGAAGGGAACTAATCCTAGGTCACTCTGTGAATATTTTTCCCACTTAAAAATGAAAAAAGAAACCAAAGCTACCTGATGAGTTTTCTTATTTTACTTAACACTGAAGATAGAGAAAGCTAGGAGAAATTTCACAAAAATTTACAGAACAGACCTTAGACACACCAAAAAGAGTTCACACAAATAAGAAACCTGTTGTGGACGATAAAACATATAAACGTGAGCTACTCACCACATTTAATACTCTCTGTCCGCACTGGGAGGCCAGACTGTGCTGCAGCAATCAATTTCAGAGCAACATAAAACTGTGTTGGACCAAAATAACCAACCCGCTTTGCACCACACAGTTCTGTGATCTGAAACAGACAAGAAAAATGATGCTGAAAAGCCCATTTCATAACAGGAAAAATGAGACAAAACTATATGATGAAACCTTCAGGATTTCACAGGATAACTTACCAAAAAGTCCCTCAGGAACCTCCATGTATGCAATGGTTGAGGGTTTTTCTCCTCTGATTTATGGAGAGGGTTTTGATTCAAATCATTAATTTCTACCTACTAACAATGTTTCAGAACTGACTATTCTTCCTCTTTTGAAGACAAAAATAAAGATGACAAACAATGGCTGCTACTCGCTCTTCTTATAAAAGAATGGATGACTTTTCAGGGGGTAGATTCTAATGTACAAAGTCTGCAAAGTCATTGAAGCGAAAAGAACAGATTAGTCATTACCACTACTTAGGTGTTATTCTGGTTTACCAAAATTGAGCATGAATTAGTCAAGAGGTGGTAGTCAGTGGTAGTATGCTTGCCTCCATGCACAAAGCCCTGGGTTCAACCCCAGTATCACAAAAACAAAGTTCTCAGGCAAAGTCACTTCTTAGTAAATGATACTTCAGGTGCCCACTTCAGAGAAACAAAAAAAGCACTATGCACATAAAGACTTAACATTTCAATAACTGCTGGTCCCATTCTGTCACCTGCAATTAGAACATCTTCCTCCACATCTAGACTGAACTCAACTGTTATCTCTTCTACAGATCCTTCCTAAAATCTTGGGTATAATAGTTTATTTTCCCAGTGCATTCTGAAAGCACTCTATTCAAATATCTCAAAATGCCTATCCCCAAGTTCCCCCATCCTCCCCTTTGGGGAAACAGGATGATTGGGATATAGAAGGGTTGGATAGGGGATCAGGGAAGCACATATCTTAGTTAAGGGAGCCACCTTAGGGTTGGCAAGAGTCTCGAACCTAGAGTGGCTCCCAGGTGCCCTGGGCGATGTCCCCAGTTAGTTCCTTGGGCAGCTGAGGATAGGGAACCTGAAATGACCCTATCCTATAGCCATACTGATGAATATCTTGCATATCACCATAGAACCTTCATCTGGTGATGGATGGAGATAGAGACAGAGACCCACACTGGAGCACTGGACTGAACTCCCAAGGTCCCAATGAGGAGCAGAAGGAGGGAGAACATGAGCAAGGAAGTCAGGACTGAAGGCGTAAGTCACGAACAATGCCACACCAGTTTGGAATTATGATTAATAGGGTGGTATTTATCTAAAGAGGAAAAAAGTTACAGATCACCGTCCCAGACAACAGCCCTCTGTGCAACCAGGAAGGGAGTCTAGTCGCTGGTGGAGCAGGAAGTGAAGAGAGCGAGCGGAGGAAGTAGCCGCTTTTTTAAAGGGAGAGAGAGACCACGCCCCAATGGGCTGGTATCTCAGCAGCTATTGGTTGGAGGGGCGGAAAAACCTCCCGCAACACAGGACCACGAGGGGTGCACCCACCCACTGAGACAGTGGGGCTGATCTATTGGGAGCTCACCAAGGCCAGCTGGTCTGTGACTGGAAAAGCAAGGGATAAAACCTAAAACTGGACTCTCTGAACGTGGCGGACAATGAGGGCTGATGAGAAGCCAAGGACAATGGCACGGGGTTTTGATCCTACTTCATGTTCTGGCTTTGTGGGAGCCTAGCCTGTTTGGATGCTCACCTTCCTAGACATGGACGGAGGGGGAGGACCTTGGATTTTCCACGGGGCAGGGAACCCTGACTGCTCTTCGGACTGTAAAGGGAGGAGGAGAAAATGGGGGGAAGGGGAGGGGTGGGAGGAGGAGGAGGAAAATGGGAGGCTGGGAGGAG
>NW_026067999.1:1396791-1478693 GCF_014885135.2 Alexandromys fortis
AAATAAATAAATAAATAAATAAAATAAATAAATGCCTATCCCATGATACATTGTCTTGGATAGGCTTCAAAAAATGAAAGAGATCAAAGACTAAGCATGTGGAGTAATGAGGCATAACCGAGAGTTAATAATTGTTGAAGTGAGTAAGGTACATAGTGGTTCATTCTCCAAATTCAAATTTCTATACTGTCCATTTCAGCACTTAACACATTCTGCTTTAGTTCTCTATTTTTCTCTGCTTCCCATCAACAAAAATTCTCTTTAAGACCAGAGGCAACTTTTTTTTATTTTATTTTATTTTTGGCAACTTTCTTTTATCTCCCAGCACAGAAATAGACGCCCTAAAATGCAATCAATTCTCAATCAAGTGCATGAAACTTACACTCAAAATAAAATGCAACTGAGTTTTATAATGTGTGCACTACTATGAATATGTAAATAACACACCCTAAGTTCTAGATAAGGCTGTGCATGGAGAACATGGCCAACAGCATCTGGGTAGTTTCAGTATGAAGATAGTTGTCTTACAAGATAATTCCTAATATAAAGAAATTTTAGTCCTTGGCAGGTAAACAAATAAACTATATTTCATAAAATGAACAATTAAATTTCAAAAGAGTGTGAATTTAGGGTGTCAACAAGATGCTTCAGCAGATAGGGGTGCCTGCTGCAAAGCCTGACCAGCTCAATCTTATCTCTAGGCCCTACAGGAAGAAATGAGAAAACCAAACCCTGGAGGCTGTTCTCTCATCACTACACTTACACACCATGACACGGGCATCCATGGCATATGAATCTACACATAAAACAAATAAAATGCAATAAAAGACTTTTTAAAAAGTGTGAATTTACGACCAAATTGATTTTGAATTATTCCTTTACCAAAGCTACTATCTCAAATCGGGAAGTGTTCTCACAACAGGTAACTGAAATTGCTGGTAAAATATTCATCATGGTACTTTAAGACTCGCCTTATCAGACATCAGATAATCAACTTGTTTACATTTGTCTCTATATTTTCATGCATACTACTAGACTCTCTACATTTTAGCTAGAGAAGAAGAAATACAGTAAGTTAATAGGTCATTTGTCTTGCTCTTTGTACACTAAACCTCTCAGATATATGCCAAGAGCTTTCTGAAATAATTATGCTTCAAGGAAGAGAACATAATTCTAAACCTTTGGAATTTACCTATGGAGTGGTGCCTCATCTGCATGAGATTTCTCAATCCAAAAGGCAGGCTACTTTTATAAGGTTTTGTTGGTTGGTTTGGTGGTTTGGTGGTTGGTTGGTTGGTTGGTTGGTTGGTTGGGTTTTTTGTTTGTTTGGTTGCTTGGTTTTGGTTTTTTGTTTTTAGTTCATTAAAGTTCAAAATATTTTTTCAGTTAAATTCTCCATGGAAGCTTGGCAGTGGTGGCACATGCCTTTAGTCCCCGTACTTGGGAGGCAGAGGCAGGCAGATCTCTGTGAGTTCAAGTCCAGCCTGGTCTATAGAGCAAGTTCCAGGACAGCCAGCAAAACCCTGTCTTGAAGAAAAAAAAAAAAAACTCCATTAAAAAGTTTTAAGGTATGTGTAGAAATATTTTAATGACATCTAAAGAAGAAAGTGATATAGTCAGCTACTCAATTAACAGAGATATTTCATAAGCTGGCTTCTTCACCACCTTCTTTAGTTGACTTCAAATGTGTAACACACTCTCCTGGATCCATCCTAGATTACACACTGTCCAGATTTCCAGTATAAAATGAGAGAACTTATGGACTAGACTTTGTTTTCTCAGGTGGGAAGCAGGGGATGGAAAAAATGAGTGGATGAAATCAACTTCTTATAACTTACAGATGCACACTAAACTGAACGTTGAATACAAAGATACAAATCAGAAAAATTCACTGGCCTTCTGGGAGGAATCTGGACATGGTTCCGGAAGGTTGAAGGCCACTAAAAATCTTCCCTCCTACCTAATGCTGTAAAATTCAGTGACTGTGCTAAGTAACCAGTCCATACATGCTCCAGTTTGTATATAATACTTTCTTTCCTAGCTGAAAGGTAATACATTTTTAGAATAGTTCAAAGGTTTGAATATGCTTCTCTCTTTCTAGTATTTTTAAAGGCCTCCATAGGATAGTCAAAAAATTAAACTCTTAGTAGGAGGGGCTAGAAGAATTCTCCAAGAAACCCCTTCCTCTCTCCCACTCCCTGCTCTCTCCATCAGCAGGTAAGTTCAGACTCTGCTCTCACCTCACCAGGTTCAAGTCCTACTCTAGACTGTCTCCCTTTATTCACCAGTCTCAGCCTCCCCGCAAGTCTCTTATTATAACCAGACCCCCTTTTCAGTTCCAAAGCACTTTCTGGGTTCCTCGTGTTCTTCAGGTAAAACTCAGTCCTGAATATGGCCCTTGTATCTGATCTGAACCACCCTCCCAATAATCCTCACACTGAAGCTAACTAAGGCTCTAGGCACAGCAGACAGCAGTCTGTTTCTCAACACCCATTAAGGAGTTCTCTACATAGGAGCCAAACGTGTCTTTGTTTCTCTGCCTGCCAGGCTTGCTCTTCATTACCCAATGAGTGATGTTATCTCTGAAACCTTATGCAATTCCATGACACCATGGTAGACTTTTCACTGATGTGACAAGATACCTGACACAAACAACTTAAGGGGGGAAGGATTTCTTTCACTCAGCTTCAGTGATTCCAAATCCATTGGGGAGAGTGTATCAGGGAAAGAAGTCTATCAGACAGGCAGAGCATCTCACTTCTAACAAGGAAGAAGCAAAAGGGGGAAATGTACAATTGGTACTGTTACTGCTTCCATTACACCCCTTCCCATCTTGTCTTCCATGTCCTCAGTGCACAGCACAAGTTAATGGTGTGTCTTTGTCATGACTGTTCCCTGAGAGTCATACTTCATGATGTTTTATCTACACTTTACTGCTCAATGAATGTCACTGGGTTAGATTTCACAGCCTGTAGAGTTCTCTCTCATGCTGTAATTACTTTTATGAGTAGCTGCTAAAATAGCGTTAGCCTTATCACATCATATAGTCAAGAGTTCCTACAAGAATATAAGAGATTGTGAACTGCTCCATTCCCCGCTATTCAACCAGAAGAATACTGCTTCAACTGGGATTCAGAATGCAGAGTGTCTCAGTGATGACTCTAGAGACATGCTTTCTTGTGTTCAGCATACCCCAGTGGATGTCAATTGGCACACTCAACAATATGGAAGAGAATTTGAAAGACACCTCATAAGCTGTACTCCAACCCCTTAGGAAACAAATGAAGAGGCAAGTCAACAACGACATGCTAGCTTTCCCGTTTCCATTCATTTAAACTTTCTAATGTCACTTCAGCAAGCCACTCAAGAAAAGATGAACCCCTCTTCTTGTATTGCTCAATATCATACCAAAGCACCTCACTAAAGAGAAAAACAGACACGCAGAGCTTAGGTGTGATACCAGACAGCAGATATTTTTCTATACTTTATGCATAGCAATATAAAGTACACTAAACAACATTATGATAGAGTGCTCCCTAGTTATACACAAATTAAGTTCCCAGGTCAAAAAGTTAATTGAGTTGGAACTTTGATGGGGATTGCATTGAATCTGTAGATTGCTTTAGGTAAGATGGCAGCAGTGGAAACACAGCTTGAACTGGCTATCCCCTGTGACTACCCCAATTGTCAGCGAAGAGCCTTCATCCAGTGACTGATCAAGGCAGATTCAGAGACCCACAGCCAAACATTGGGTCCAACAAGGAAGGATAGGGAGGAGGGATTGTAGGAGGATAGGGACATCAGAGGAAAACTCACAGAAACTGCTAGGCTGATTCATAGGAACTCACAGTATCTGAACCAACAACTAGGAAGCCTGCATGGGACCAACCTACACTCTGCATATATGTGACAGCTGTGTAGCTTGGTCTATTTGTTGGACTCCTGGCAATGGGAGCAGAGACTGGCCCTGGTGCTTTGGTTGACTCTTGGGAACCTATTTCTTATGCTGGATTGCCTGCCCAGTCTGAATACAGGGGGACGTGCCTGGTCTTATGGCAGCTTGATGTACCATGCTTTGCTGATGCTCACGGGAGGCCTGCCCTTTCTGAGCAAATATGAAGGAGGGGTGAACTGAAGGGGGAGGAAGAAAGGGAGTGGGAGGAAAGGAGGGAGGGGAGGCTGTGGTCAGGATGTAAAACAAATAAATTAATTAATAAAAAAGTTAATTAAGATATTCCAGGTCCCAAATTCAAAGACAGTATCAAACTGTGTGATAGGCCTCACAGTTCATCTTCTGCTCATTATATCAGAGGCTGGAAAACTACTGCCCATAGGTCAACACTAGCGACTTCCTGGTTTTCTATGGCTATCAAGCTGAAAAAGGTCTTTACATATGGACATTTTGCAATCCATTTTATGAAATCAACTTAGAATATCAATAAGGAAAATGTTACCCCTGAAACATTAATTTCATTCTTCTTACAAGTAGTGCGAATTATTTTTTCTAAAGCAGTTTTGGCTGAGGATGCAGCTTTGTGGATAGAGTTGAGAGCCTGCATGAAAAATCCCTGGATTAGATCCCCCAGCACCAGATAAAAACTGCGTGTGGTAGTCAGATGTGCTGGCGCACGCCTTTAATCCCAGCACTCAGAAGGCAGAAGCAGGGAGATCTCTGTGAGTTTGAGGCCAGCCTGGTCTACAAGAGCTAGTTCCAGGGCAGCGAGGGCTGTTACACAGAAAAACTCTGTCTCAAACAAACAAACCTGTGTGTTAGCTTATGTCTGTAATCCCAGCATTCACAAGGTAAGGGAAAGGCAAAAGATCAGAAGCTCAAAGTCATATTGGGATACACAGTGAATTTGAGGCTAGTCTGTACTATATGAGATCCTGTCTCAAAAACTAAAAAAAAAAAGTTTCATATTTTGAAATTTGTCAATAAACAGTTTTTGGAAGTTTGCTTTCTCCCTTGTTACATAAGCACCTATATAATAGCCTTATTTTGCCACTTAGTCTAAAAATCCCAAAATACTCACCATCTGGTCCTTTACAGAAAGGACTATCAAGCCCATACATAACAACACAGTGCTTCAATCAGCTGTATTTCACATCCTTTCATGTGCTCTCAATAGCCATGTTGAGAGGAAATTTGTTTGAATTAATCAGTTACACTAGGTGAATGCCGCTTAAATTGTGAGCACTTCCATTCGTAGAAGATATGTGCAGCAGCCTCTTCTTCAGACCTCAATTTTCATCCATCCATCCATTCATTCATCCTCTTATTCACTATACATTTGCTTTAAATTTTCAGAAGTTTTTAAGTAGAGACTTTATATTACTATTAACTTCCACAGAAACTACCTGGAGCAAGTGGATGTCATATTCAAATGTGAACAAAACCTATTCAATAGGTAGGGAGATAGAGCAGTGGATAAAGTGCTTGCTTTGCAAGCTCGAGGACCATAGTTCAGACCTTTAGACCCCGTGTAAATGACCTGCCTGTAATTCCACTGCTCAGATGGCAGAGATATAGGGTTCTCAGGACAATATGGTTAGCTAGAATAGCCAAATAGAGAACTTCAAGTTTAGGGGTAGAACCGGCCTCAGGAAATAAAGTAGAGAGTGATGAAGGAAAAGATCTGGATGAGAAAACACACAGATATCAACCTCCGAACTTCACATGCCCACCCCACACACAGCTGGAGGGAAATTTACAAGTTCCGCTTCCCATTTCAAAAGCTGAAAACCAAATGTTCTGATTCCCATGTAGCTGGGATATAAACAGGCCACCTAGGCTCCATTAGTGGCACATTTTCACAATAGCCTGCTTTGAAGAGAGCCATGGAAAGAAAGGGGCTCTGCTCAGAGCTTCTCTTTTCCTTTCTGATGGAGGAGTGGGGAAAGAAGCGGTTAGCATCAGTCAGATCCCTGGTGTCTGCAGGTCATCCAGGCATCACAACATATGGTTTCTACTTGGCCTGAAGCAGTATGCCTGGCTCCCAGCTTTGCTTCCAAAAACTCAGAACCCACCCGCCCTGTTTCTCCAGCTCTCCAAATGATCCTGTGATTTACCTTAAACACTCGCCCATTTCTGGCTTGCCCTAGAGTGATTCTATTGTTTACTGTAAAAGATCACCAATTAAAAAGGAATGAGGAAGTACTCAGGGTCCTCAGTTTACCTCAGGATGAACTGAGAAAAAAATGGTACTCAGCATTTGACATAGTGGGTATCATTCCCTTGCAGGGTGCCAACACACATAGTTTAGAGATAAGGCATCTCTAGAAACAGAAGCTTACAAACCTGCTGGCTGCCTCTAGAAACAAGAGCACAGGAGGAAACAGAAGTTTACTGTATATTATTTTGTATCTTATACATTTTTGAATTGCATTTTCAAAATTTAGTAAAGTACAAAGAGCAAGAGATACAACCACACATCATGTCAACAAGAAATGACATAGAAATACACCAGAAACATTTCCATTCCATTTGCTATTAAGTAAAATTTCAGAACCAAGTATCCAAGGCAACAAAGCTTCAAAGGTTCCCACTCACCAAGCCCTGACTTAACGCACAAACATGGGACTCTCTTTCTCTGAACTACCAACACAGAGCAAATAAGAGCTTGCCTTGTCAAAGACGTCAAAGACTGACTAGCCAGGTGACTGTAGTGGGGGTATCTGATGTTCTTTGTGTTCAGAGCTCATCTACTGGAACAAAACATTCACACTAGATGCACTGTAAGGCTTTCTCAAGTTCCCAAACAGTCTATGACAATGAGTGTAATCTAAAACGATGGCTTCAACCTTTTGCTCTAGTACTTACTACCTCCACCTGGTATTGTGGTTCTCAGAACACCTGTTACAAGGATGGAGGTCCTGCATTTTAACTGGTTTTATTTGTGTATGCAAGTGCATGCATGCAGAAGTAAGAGAACAACTTTCAGGAGTTGATGCTCACCTCCACTTATTTCTGAGGCAGAGTCTCTCTTGTTGTTTTTGCATTGTACTGGATCTTCTAGACTAGCTGACCTTCTGGCCAATTCTCCTGTCTCCACCTCCCATCTCAATGTAATAATGTTGGCAATATAGATGTTTGGCACTGCATCCAGTCCCTTTCATGAGGGTTCTCAGAATTGGACTAAGGTCATCAGTCTTATTCATTAAGTGCTTTTACCCAATGAAACGTCTTCCCGTCCCCAAATCTTGCAGGTTAAAATCATCTTTCCCTTCCCTGAAGTACTCATACCACTGATTTGTCTGGCTCAGAAATAAATATACTAACTGCATTTTTAATTCCTCATGGCATGATGAAAACCCCAATATATGGTGTTTTTCATCTCTGGATGGTGAACTGTATGACTATCAATCTAATCAAATAAGTAAATTTTCCTTTTATGTACATAGAAGTTGTATTTAATTAAGATTTTTATTAGTATATAAAAGAATGGTTTATATTATGATTTTCATACATCTATATCATTGTATCTTGTTCTTACTTGCCCCCAACTACCCTCTCCTATTCCTCCTCCCTCTACCTGGATGGTACCCTATCACCACCAAAATAGTTCCTCCTTCTGTTTTATCGTGTGTGTGTGTGTGTGTGTAAGTGCGCGCGCACGCGCGCATTTGTGCGTGCATGTGTTTAAATCAAGATTCTGCACTTGAGAGAAAACATATTGGCTTTCTAAGTTTGGCTTATGTCACTTAACATGAATGCCACTTCCATCCTACAAATTTTATAATTTTATTCTTATTTATGGCTAAGAAAAATTTCACTATATGTATTATCTCATTTTCTTCATCTATTTGCCTGCTGGTGGCTGATATAAATTTAGGCTGATTACATATCTTGGCTATTGTGAATAGTGCAGTAATAAACACTGATTTAGATTCCTTGGAGTGCATACTCATGGGTGGTATGGCTGAGTTGTATAGTAGTTCTATTTATAGTTATTTCTTTCGTTTTAATATGTTTTAATATGTGTGTACACTCATGTGCTACAGTATACATGTGGAACTCAGAGGAGTTAGTTCTCTCCTTCTACCTTGTGGATTTAGAGGATGAACCTCAGGTTATTAGGGTTAGCAGGAGGTACCTTTACCCAAAGAGCCATCTTGAACCCTATTTTTAGCTATTTTTTCAGTTCCTATCTTTTTTATCAACTCATGCGCAATTACCTGTCTTCCAGTTTGTTGAAGCAGTAAGTCGAACAACACTTGCCACAGTAATGTCTGTTAAAAATGGTTAGCTATGAAAACACCAGCACCACATTCAGCAGAGGGACACTCTACAAAAGCAACTAATTTTGCCATTTTCATAGTATTTCAGCACTGCCAACTTAAATTTTGTCTTCTGCTCATTCTTCCTCTCCTCAGCACCACCATGAATTTGCAATACAGGATGAAGGGTGGAGCCTTTTTAAGTGTTGTAGTCAGACAAACTGCAACATCTTCCAGCTGCTCAACCAACAAAGAACAGCCTTAGCCAATCAGGAGGAATGCCTTCCTCATCCTTGATCTTGGTCTTTACATTTTCTATAGTGATCGAGGGTCCAACCTCTTTCCCATGAGGGTCCTACAAAAATCCACTAAAGATGGCAGATCAGAAAGCATGTTTAGCTTTTGAAGGAACCTCCACACTAACTTCCACAGTGGTGGCATCACCAGTTTACACTCCCTTCAGAGGTAATTAAGAGTTCCTCTTTACCACATCCTCTCCAGCATTTATTAGCATTTGCTTTCTTGATTACCTACTTGGACTGCGGTGAGATAGAATCTCAATGTTTTAATTAGAATAGTTTTTCAATATTTATTATCCACTTGTATTTCTTCCTTTGATAACTGCCTGTTCATTTGCCCATTTTACTGATTCAATGATTTGGGTAGTTTGGTATTTAAGTTTTGGAAGTGTTTATAGATTCTAGAAATTAATCCCCTGTCAAATTTATAGTTGGAAAAGACTATTTTCCATTCTGCAGGCTGTCTCTTCATTCTGCTGATTATTTCTTTTGCTTTGCAGAAGCTTTTTAAATTCATACAATCCCTTGGTCAACTCTTGGTCTTATGTCCTGGGCTACTAAAGTGCTTTTCAGAAAACCCATGCATCTGCCTCTACCTTGAAATGTTTGCTTCCAGTGGTTTCAAAGTTTCAGGGTTGTTTGTTTTCTGGCTTGGTTGGATGGTTAGTATTTTGGGGTATGTGTGGAGGTTTGTTTGTTTGTTTGTTGATACAGGGTCTCTCTATGTAGCTCTGGCTGTCCTGCAACTCATTATATACACCAGGCTGGCCTCAAACTCACGAGATCTACCTGCCTCTGCCTCCTGAGCTGGGATTAAAGGTGTGTGCTACCAAGCCCAGCCAGAGTTTCAGGTGTTACATACACATTAAGGTCTTTAACAAATTTTGAATTGATTTACAAACAAATTTTCTAACGTCTAAAGGACCTGGGATCCTGCCTGATCATAAATTAGAAAGAAAATATAAACTCAATTTTAAAAGGAAAATTTAAAAAAAAAAGGAGCTTCAGAAATTCACAAAAGCAGTGACAGAACAGCCTAAAACTCTAAGAGCGATAGGCAAGCCAAGAGGTGTGCATACCTATAATCCCAGCACTCAGGAGGTAGAGACAGGAGGGCCATGAGTTCAAGCTCATTCTTACCTGCATGGGAAAGGTAAAAATTACAAATAACATAACCCCCCAAAATCCAAGTAGAACATAGTTCCAATCAAATGGCTCCCAAGTGGGGGGAATGAGAAGCAGAAGCCTCATCCACAAGTAAGCCAGATGGAGGTGATTTTTTTCTTTGGTGAAAGGAAACTGGCAGTCCTACCCACAAGACAAGTGACATGCCTCAAGTCTAGTTGTGGATTTTCCAGCAGATGGGTCAGTAATAGAGAGGTATCCCATTTTGTACTCTATATGATTTGTACTCTACCCTATGTTGTACTCTGATTTGGAAAGCAATACAGCCAGGTGCCGTCTTGAGAACGAATCTTTTGTTTACAATTGAGCTACCCTGAAGAGATGTAAAAAATGAAAATAACAAGTCAGACCACCCAAATTTAACCTATCACAACCCTTGGGTGAGAGAGAGAGAGCCCACAGGTGGTTACAGAGCAGTAGAGGGCCATATGTTAACAAGCAGAAAAGTCCAGGCTGCATGAGGTTCAGTTCAGCAGTGAAGTGCACAACTCTTGCCTTCAGTAGCCAAGAGCAGATTCCATCAACTGAGAATAATACTGAAGTTCGATACTCATGAGTCGGAGGTCAGCAGGTGAATCAAGCTCTGGAGGCAAGTATCTGTTGTTTGCGGTGCTAAGGACTCTAAACTGCATCCACCAGCAGGCTGGCTAATATTAGGAGTTCTTCAAAGGAAGAAGACAGGTCCCCTTGCCTGTAGCTCTCACTGCAGTGATTACCTCCCACATTCCCAAAATACTTGAGAGACACTCTGCAGCTACTCCAGGGAGGTAGGTACTAGCTAGGGAGCTTTGGAAGGATGAAGAGAACCTGCATGGCTCACGGACTACAAAGCTAAGCATGGCCAGCAAAGGTCTCTGGTATACAAAGAAAGGAAGCTGCCAAAGTGAAGACAGCTATGGTGGACATCAGGCACTTACCCAATACAGGCTTTGAGATAGTAACATGGTCTCACATAGCCAAGGCTAGGCTTGAATTTCTCACACTCCTGCTTTTGCCTCCCTCCCGGTTTTCTGGAACTGCAAATGTGAGCTACCATGCTTGGCTCTATAGCAATTTTTTCATTATGCACCTAAATTTGAGGAGAATGGGGACTGGTGTAATGATTTCATTAATGATGCTGATCTCTCATGACTTTTTTCAACTAGGCCTTCTTTGACAAGCCAATGTCATGGCTCTCCCATCTGCCCAGATGGCTGCAATCATGTGGGTATTCATCTCCACTGGTTCAAGGGTTCCTCAGAGCTAGCACATGCCTGGAAAGAAATATGGATCCAACAACGCAAAGGTCAGCAGAGATGGAGGTGGGCCATGCAGTAAACTGCCAAGTCACAAAGGGTCCTCTCCATCAATTTAGAAGAAAAGACTAGCAGGCTCCACAGTAATAAATAAAATTTACTGAGGATAGGCTGTGCCAGGCACTGGCCTAAATAGCAGAAACTAATGAAATAAAGGAACCACGACACATACACACAAGCAGTCTTGACACTAGAACTAAATTAAAATGCAATTATAGCACAGATTATAAGAGAAAATTACTTTCAGGATTCTTGGCCCAAGATTCAGGGCTTTGCATATCACAGAAGTTCTGTGCAGCCAGAAGCAGAGAAATCTCAGGTGAGCACAAATGAACTGCCAGAATTATATAAAGCTTCTGCTGCTTCTGGCAGCTCAGACTTAACTCACAAGCCAAAGGATTAGCTTTGCTGATAGTTCGCTTTCTGACATTTTAGTGCTTTTTGAAAGCAAAAGCCAGGCCTATGGTGCATGCCTTTAATCACAGCACTCAGGAAGCTAGGATAGGAGGATCACCATAAATTGGAGGCCAGCTTGGGCTACATAGTAAATTCCAGGCTAGCCTGAGCTGCAGAATGAGACTTTCTCAAAAGATAAAAAAAAAAGAGCCAGGCATGGTGACACATGCCTTAAATTTCCAGCACTGGAGACAGAGACAGGTGGAGTTCTGTGAGTTCAAGGCCAGCCTGGTCTACATAATGAGTTCTAGGACAGCCAGGGCTGTTACACAGAGAAACTCTGTCTTGAAAAAGAAAACAAAAAGGTAAAATTATTATAGTTTCACATTATTTAGAATTTTCCTGAGTTGATTTCAATATGTTCTATATTGGTGCAGAATATTTTAAGTACGCATGTTTTTTAAAGAAATTAATACCTTATAATAATAGGGCAAAGCAGAGAGTTTGAAATAAGTGAATCGCTAATATTCTACAACAGCCTTTGGCATGCTGGGGGAACGAATAAATGAAAGGTCAGTCTAGGTCACACTGGAATTCTATTTTTGACTCAACATCCAAATAGATTGGAGGCTTCTAGAATGGAGCTAACCTATTCCAGAAACACCCACGTTGGATGAACTAAAGCAATTCAACTTCAATTATTAGGTTTTTTTGTCAAGTTCCCAATGAAGACCAGATGCAGTAGTTAAAATAACAAACACACCTCTCAACTTCCTGACATCCTGGCAACCTCCCCCTTGTAGAGCCCAATGGCATCCAAAGTTACCTACTCCAGGGAACTAAATCTGGATAAGGACCCTTCTTCCATATTCAGGATGATTCTCCCCCAACAGTAGGGTCTCTCTCACGACAGCAGCATAATCCAGTCCTCTATGTCACCATGACATAGACACATGAATTTGTACAGCTCAGTGGCATTAGATCTAATCTTAAGGAGTTGGTCACCACAGAAGTGTCAGCTAAGGGTGAGGTACAAAGGGGAACAAAGCCAAGTGCCAAAGTATTGAAATAGTTGTGACACAGGATATTTGGTTATGGAATTGACTTCTTTGTTGACTGAGAGATTGGTCAGTGTAATATGGCCATTAAATTCATATATTATTTGTCTCATTGCTATGAGAAAATACTCTGGCTAAGGAACATTAAGGAAGGGTTTATTGGAGCTTGAATTTGAGGGTGTAATTCATCATGGCAGGGAGTCAATTTCGATAGGAGTGTGAGGCAACTGGTCACACACTGGATCCACAGTCAGGAAGCAGAGCGATACAAATGCAGGAATTGTCTGGGTAATTCTAAATTCTATCAAGTTGACAGTCAAGATTGACCACTTCCCGAGTAGGTATAAGGCCCTAGGTTCCATCCTCCCAGCACCACAAAACAAACAGAAAATATAAACAAGTATCACATGAACCAAATATAGGCTCACTAAAGATATAATTCATTCAGTTCCCATGGGTAGGACACTATGGAATAATGGAATATCTTTGGGCCCAGCAACTGAAAGATGTAGTATTCATACCTAAGTAGTCAGAGATATATATGCAAGTTATGTCCTGGTAGCTTCACGTGTCCACCAGCACACATTTATGAAGAGAAACAAAGACCGGAGTACACCCTCAGAAGTGTTTCCTGTCAACAGAATATGGAAACAAACCACAAATCTGGCTTCCTCCTGTGTGGTAGGCAACTAGGCTGACCAGCATACAGGATAAAACTAATGAACATTTGCTGTTTTTCTTTTGGCTTCTCGGCATTAGAATCCTCTCAATATTCATGAAATTGTTCATCTGCTTTCAACTAAATAAGCTAAAAATGTCAGATGCTTTCTTTTGAGTGTGGTGCTGGGAAATAGAATCCACAGCCCTCTGCTTTGGAGCCTATAGGTCGACTAGTTGTACAATGAATTTGGTTCATGTGACATTTGTTTTTATTTTATATTTGTTTTGTGGTGCTGGGAGGACAGAACCTCGAGCCTTATGCCTACTGGGGAAGCACTTGCCACTGTGGTGACCAATCTTGACTGTCAACTTGATAGAATTTGAATAAATATGGGCATTTGAATCTTTGATGCAAAGTATGAAGAGTGGATAACTGCGACACCCAGACCCAAGAACAGTCCAACATCTGTGTAATAAAGACAATGTTTGCGTTGTAGTTGGGACATGCAGTCTTCAGTATCTAGAGTGCCAGCACCGCACCCTCACTAAGCCAATTCTATGGTGTGAGTAGACTGTAGTTCTGGACATATTGCCCTCTGCCTGTGCATCTTTCAGATCTCCCTGGAGCTTTCCTAGAAAGAGGCGAACTACTGAAAATCCCGCTAATAGCACATTTCTCCTTTAATTAGCCACAATTATTTCCAGATCCTGTTAGTAAGAATGTTGGGAGTGACAGATGATATATTATAGGTGAGCTTCGATCATTCAAGAGCTTCCAAATCTGGCTGTATCAATTATCAGCCACTGGAAAGCAAATCACCCTCAAAGTTAAGTACCTTAAAACAATACTTCAGCTTAAAATTCTGGGGCTCAGTAATTTGGGCTGAGTTCAGCTGGCCAAGTATACTGATCTGGGCCAAATGCCACTGATCTCAGGTGGGCTCACTTAGGCATCTGCATTTATGCTATTGGGTTGGCTTGGTACCACTATTTTCCTTCACACGGACTCCCTTCCTGCAGCCTACACCTGTGGTTTTTCCACACAGTGGCAGAGTTTCCAAAGCAGTAAGAAACTGAAGTGATTCTTCCTGCCTGGGCTCAAAACCTGCACAAAGCCACTTTTACTATAGTCTGGTGAACCCAAGTTACAAGGCCAGTCAAGATGCTGAGGATTAGGAAATGGGCTCCACCTCTGGAAGAGAGAGTAACAAAGCATCAGAAGACATTTTGTGATCTACCTCACCTGACTGATTTGTAAACAAGACAATGGGGAAGTTATCACAATGGAAATAACCTTCTAGAAGTTTTCGTTTATTTGAGTTGTTCATACCTAGAATCTGTTCTATCACCAGTGTTTCTACTCACCACTACCAGCTCCAGTTAGTGATTCAAGAGCTAACTAAGAGGAATAAACACACGTGCTGGGCCAGCCCGTTTTGAGCAGCCATAAAGAGTTTTTGCAGGTCTCTCTTACCATAGAGAAGGTTAAAGCACATGGACTAGGTGTACACTATGACTAGTACATGTAAATCTGAGAACTTTGAAGGCTGAGACAGGAGGATTACTGTTTGAAGCCAGCCTGGCTATATACATAAGGTTCAAAGCCACCCAAGGTTAGTGTGAGACTCTGTCTCAAAAACAACCCACATGGACTAGAACCAGGTGGCATTTGACATCAATTTTCTGGAGTTAGCTTCTCTGTCTACGAACCTCACTTTTCTCCCCCAAAGCTAAAAAACACAGTTATTGCATATGCATAAATGAGCAGTATAACCACTTCAAACAGAAAATTAGTTAACATCCATGAGTTTCAGAAAAATGTAATATAATTCTAAAGGAATTAAACAATTCTGCTCCAAATTCATTATGTTGTTGAGGAGATTTAACCAAAACCCATTCCAAGAGGTGCGGAAATAGGTAGACCTCACAAATTGAAGCTAAATGTTTCCCTGACAACTGCTGAACAAAGGAAGAGAGGTCTCCATGGAAACCACCCAGGCCTTGCATCTACCATTTACTTTACACTTTGCCTGGCATTCAAGCACATCAAATCAGTGGTAAAAGCATACAGAAGCCGGAAGAGAAGGCTTTAGAGCAATGAACAATTTCCAAGTTTGGTACAGTGACATTTTTCTAAGAAACGCAAGGTACAGCCAGTCCAAATGTGTCAGGACTCAATTAAGAAATCCTTGCATGGCTGGCTCATTTTTAAATACACCCTGACTTAATCCATTTGGTCTTTAACAATAAGCTACCTTGGACTGGGTAATGCATTAAGGTTAGAAAATTATTTCCCCAAGGTCTGGAATCTAAGTAAGAGCAAGATGCTAGCAGATTCAGATTGAGTATTTGCTAAGGGGTGTGAGGGGCAGCAGTATCTCTCTCTCCTCCTAAACCTCCCTCACTACTCCCCTCAGTAAATGATGCTTCCTTGCTGTTTTCGGGCACAGTAGAAAGGGCAAATCAGCTTCCTTCAATCTCATTAATAGGGATACTAAACCCATTCATGATAGCTCGAGCCTCATGATCTAATCACCTAATAATATACATTGAAGAACAAAGTACCTGAAAGAGCTGTGAAAAGTGTACTATTTTCATAGGTCTGTTATAACCATGCATATTACGTGGCTTAAAATAAGAGACCCATATTTATTGTCTTACACTTCTGCAGGCTGGAGCCAAACACTAGGTATCAGCAAACAGGGTTCCTCCCTCCAGAGGGCTCTAATGGAGCATCTCCTCCATGCCTCCTGCTAGTTTCTCTAGCCCGATATTCCTTGGTGCTTAGCCCAGTGGTTTTCAACCTTCTTAATGCTGTAACCCTTTAATAGAGTTCCTCATGTTTAGGTGACCCCCCAACCATAAAATTATTTTCATTGCTACTTCATAACTGTAATTTTGTTACTGTTATGAACCATAATGTAAATATCTGATACACAGGTGGTCTTAGGCGATCCCTGTGAAAGGGTTATTCAATCACCTGAAGGAGTCATGACCCACAGATTAAGGCTTCGATGCATCACTTATGTCAGAGTTATGTCACATGTATGCTCCCTAAATCTGTCTTTGTGTGACTGTCAAAGACTATTCACGATGGATTATATTTGTCCTACTTCAATATGAGCACATATTAATTAGATCACTTCTTCAAAGACACTATTTCCAAAGATGACTGAATTCTTAGGTGCTGGAGTTAAGATATAAGCATATCTTTTAGGAGACACAATTCAGTACAGAACACAATGTATTTATAGAAAGCATTTTATTTGACCTATTCACCATTGTTGTTTTTTAAGTAAATTGAAAGCTCGATTTATTTTGTAGCTCAATCAAAATAGAATGCCTTCACTTGGTCACAGACTCACACATAGCTACAATAAAATCTGGTCAGTACAATCTTTACTATGGGTAGCCATAGGCCAAACTCAAAATGAGAAGCTCTGCTTAGAAGCGAAGGGAATAAAAATGGAGGGACAATTAGAAATCTCTATCACACAAGCAACAAGGAAAATCACCCCTGGAAAAATAACTCTGACCCTTTGATGAAAACTTGCTGCAAAAGTGAAAGTGTGCCAGTCAATTGTGACATGACAGTTTTCTATACTTAGGAAAGATCCTGGAACTGAAATGAAGAAATCTGTTTTATGTCTACCAAAAATCAAGAATCAAGACAAGAGACAATGGAACAGACTAGGAAGAATACCTCAAATCTGCAGTGTTTGAGGAAGTCACCCATGCACATGGAATCACATGAGCCCACATGGCTCTGTATCATAAAAACACAGAGTCAGAGCTTTGGAATATAACCAGATATAAAAGTGATACCCCTTAATGTCTGTACTTCTCACACTCTATTCCTTTCAGATCCAAGGATCTTTTGTTTCTGTACTAGGCACCTCTTAGATCTGATGTTAAAGCTATAATTCTGTAAAAGAGGAATTAAGTTTCAAACTAAAAAAAAAAAAGTCCACTTTGGTTGAGAAAGACCTCCTCAGAAGATGAAAGACAATCAAAGAATAGAAGATATTTGCAAGCCACATATCTAGAGTATAAAAGAACTTTAAAAATTCAACAGTGAAAACTGGTGCAGTTCATTTAGGGAATAGTCTAGAGTCATGAAGCAATATTGCATCAAGGACAATATACAGAAGGAGAAGCACATGGGAGGATGCTTGACATAGTAGCATATTCTGACACATACCAATCAGAATGACTAAAATGAAAACCCGAGATAACTAATAATAAATCTCCATGTCATGATTTGGGGGAGAGAGAGAGAGAGAGAGAGAGAGAGAGAGAGAGAGAGAGAGAGAGAGAGAGAGAGAGAGAGAGAGAGAGAACAAGTCAATAAGCAGCAATCCTCCATGGTTTCTGCTGCTTCCTTCCCTGACTTCTCCTTATGATGCGCTGTTACTTGGAATTATGAACTGGAATAAGACATTACCTCCCCTAAGTTGGTTTGGCTAAGATAATTTGTTACAGTGACAAAAAGTAACTATAAATAGAACTGGGGTGGTCTTTATGACATTGGGAATGTAGTAGAAATGGAGTCATTAGATTTGATCACTTCACAGTATACACACATACATACATACATACATCACCCTGAACTCCACTAATACATGCAATTAAAATGTGTTAATAAAAAATTAAAACAGCCTTGTAATATGGTGTGTGCCTGAAGTCCCAGCTACTCAAAGCTTAGAAAATGATATCTTAAGCCCAGGAATTCAAGACCATACTTGGCAACATGAGAATTCATTTCAAAAATAAATTAATAAATAAAGGGGTGACCATGGTAGAGTGCATCTCTATCAAGAACAAGGCAGTGAAATAACAGCCCAGTGCCAGAACCCAAGAAATCAAAACTAAGTGGGCCTATTTCCAGGTTCTTTGTCCTGTTCCATTTATCTATTGTCACCCATTGCCACAGTCTTGATTGCTGTAACTATGCAGTACGTTCTGAAAACATGTGACTAATTCCTCCTGTTTTATACTTCTTTTGTAAAATACTGTTAGGTGTTCCACATCCTTTGCCATTTCATATAGATTTTATTGTTGTGATATATATATATGCTTTAAGATAAAAGTATTAGGGCCTGGAGAGAAGGTTCAATGGTTAAGAGCAGTGACTGCTCTTCCAGAGGTCCTGAGTTCAATTCCCAGCAACCACATGGTGGCTCACAACCATCTATGATAGGATCTGATGCCTTCTTCTGGCCTGCAAGTATATATGCAGAGCATTCATATACAAACTATAAATAAATAAAAACAAAAAATATATTAAAATAATTCTGCTAGGATATTTATAAAATTATCTTCAACTTATTTCTCAATCTGTAGAGAACTGAAACTCTAATTATTCTGAGTCTTCCAATTATGACTATAGTATATATTTTCATCTATTAAGATTTATTTCATCAGTGTGATTCTCAACACATGTGTCCTGCAAATGCTTTGCTAGATTTACTTTTCAGTACTTTTTGGAACCTAGGGCATCATACATACTAAGCTAGTACTCTACCATTGAACCCAGTACTCTACGCTCAACCCAGGTAGCATATTTTTCATCTTTAGTGTTTATGAGTTCATAGATAGTATATAAAATATTCATTTTGAACATTTATCTTGCATCTCACACCTTGCTGGATTCACTTGTTAGTTCTAGGAATTCTTTTACGGATTTCATGTTTCTTTGCATAGATAATCTGTAAATAAGAGTTTTTTCATCCTTCTAATCTGTATGCCTTCTATTTCCCTTACCTAATTATCATACTGGCTAGAAATCACAACATAATGTTGAAAAACAATGAGAACAGACACCCTTGCCCGAAAAATTATTCTAAGAGCTGGAAATACAATTCAGTGGTAAAGCATGTATGTTCTCAGTATATGTGAGATTCTGGATTAACCCTACGTACCAAAAGAAAAAAATTCGAGAAAGAAATTCAAACTTGTAGCAACAAATAAAGGACAAAACCCATATTAGGGGAAGCATGTGTAATCCCAGCACCTGAGATGAAGAGCTCAAGGCCAGTTTGCAGTGCCAAGCAAGTTCAAGGCCAGCCTAAAAATAATGGGAAAGGAAAGAAAGGGATAAAGGGAAGAGGTAAGGGGAGGGGAGAAGGAAAAAGAAAAGGAAAGGAAAAAAGGTATGAATGACTTTAAATTAGGAATTATCCTATGGGCCAAATCTGCCCTACCGTCTGTTTATAAAAATAAGTTTCATTGAAAATTGGCATGCAAAGTCATCTGCATATTTTCCATGGCCACTTTGGCGCTACAATAGTGGAGCTGAACAATTGTGACAGACCATATGGCCTGCAGAGAGTAAATATTTACCATCTGGCCTTTACAGAAAAAAAAAACTGCTAAACTCTCATCTAAAGAAAAATGCCTGAATAAAATAATAATGTCATATAGAGTACTAAATATAAGACAAAATTCACATAACTTGTGGGAAAGGATAGGTAAAGTTAATAGTCATTGTGAGCTGGGCATAATGGCACATGCCTGTAACCCCAGCTACTTGGGAGGCAGAGACAAGGATATGGAAGATTCAAGCTCAGTCTAGACAACATCATTTCAAAAAGGGGGTAGGTGGGTGCTGTGGGATAATGCTCTTATATCCTGTAAATATTTGTCACTTGTATTGCTTTAATAAAACACTGATTGGTCAGTAGCCAGGCAGGAAGTATAGGGTGACCAGACTAGGAGAAATCTGGAAAAAGGAAAGGCTCAGTCTGCAGTCACCAGCCAAATGCACAGGAAACAAGTTGAGAATGCCTCCCTAATGAAAGGTACCAAACCATGTGGCTAAAACAGACAAGAATTATGGGTTAATTTAAGTTGTAAGAGCTAGTTAATAATAAGTCTAAACTAATAAGCCAACCAGTTTATAATTAATATAAGCCTCTGTGTGTTTTGTTGAGACTGAATGGCTGTGGGACCAGGCAAAACAGAAACTTCCATTTTGGCACACACCTATAATCCCAGCACTTGTATAGTAGACACAAGAGGATCAGTAGTTCAAGGTCATCCCCAATTACACAGTGAAAAATCAGCCTGGGATATATGAGACCCTAATTCAGGGAAAGGGGGACTGGAAATACAGTTCAGTGATACAGATGCTTGGCTATCATGTAGGAGAGGCCCTATGTTCAATACCCAGAACTGGGATTGGAGGACATCCTTGCATTCTCCAGAAAAAGATAAACACTAATGTTAATGCTTTTGTTTTTACCAAAATATCCCCTAAATATATAGTCTTGGGTTCTTTTTTTTTTTTAAGTCAGATCACAACAGAGTCGTTTACCCACTAGCACAACTGGACAGCAAAGAAATACATAATTTATGATAAATTCCTCTTGAAAACATCCACAAGGGTACTCACAAGTACGAAATCATCTACCCTTTGATTTTCATTGCAAATGGGTTCATGCCATGCTAGTTTGCTTACAACTGGGGCTGGGGTCCTGAGAGATGGAATTTACAGAGCTAAAACTATAAAAGTTTGATTTGGTCCTCTTCCAAAAGGCCATACTAGTGAGAGCCTATGACATTTGCCTCCAACGAGCAGGTTAGGTCTAGTGAGCAGGTCAGTTCTAGTGAGCAAGTTAGCACATCGCCAAGCAGAACTCATTCAGTGCCGAGCCTCACCTACCAAGTGGCAATAACAACTTTTTCCCAAATGAGGTCTTTGAAAGCACATACATTGCTTGGCTCCTCAAAGGTGAAGTGTGTCAGAAACTTCGCTGAAATAAATGAGTGCACGGATACCTTATCAGGCTCTCTTTTCTCACTTTTTAGATCCCAATGTCCTACAAACTGATACCAGTATGTAGCACAGAAACAAAATCTATTTTAATCTAAGAGAACTGGGAGACTTCCAAAGAGCACTGACCTGAAAAATCTTGACAGAGCAGTGGAAATTGATTTTATCCCAAAACCATGCAAAGGCTTAGACTCAGATTTAGGCCTATAAAAATTTATATTCCACCCAGGTCCCAACATAACATTTTACATGTGTGTACATGCATACACACACACACACACACACACACACACACACAAGTGATTATGAACTGACACACATCAGAAAACCCAAAATAAAAGTCATTTTTTTGGAGGGGGTTCTTGGTTTGGTTTTCCAAGACAGGATTTCTCTGTGTAGTTCTGGCTGTCCTGGAACTTGCTCTGTAGACAAGACTGGCTGGAACTCACAGAGATCTGCCTGCCTCTGCTTCCTGAGTGCTGAGATTAAATGTGTGCATCATCACTGCCCAGCAAAAGTCGGCTCTTAAGAATGTTACTCTCCAAAAATAAAAAAAAAAAAGATAAAATTCTTTGGGATAGAACATTTTTAGCATTTCAAATGGATGTTCATAAATGATTTTTATTCTTATTCTAGCCCATTTTTAAAAGGACTGCCAATAAAACCTCAGTATCAGAAAATAGAATTGGTCAAGTGTTTAAGACGACCAAAAATATTCCTAAGATGGATAATAAATAACTTAAAGTAATAAAAACCTCTAGCTTCCCAATTTTCAAATATTGGGCGCCGAGTCTATTTACACACCACTAACCTACATAAAAAACTATGTTTTATCTTGTTTTTCCTCTAACCTATATGAATTATGCTAAGCACACTGGACCCAACTACACTTAAAACAGAAGAGGTATGGGCATCCTGCTTGACGATGATTGCCCTGGCCACCTTCACTGGACAGTGTGAAATGAGAAAGCAGGCCTTCCCATCAGGAACTCACCTTTCTAGCTACAGGGAAAATTAAAACCAAAATTGTCTCTTTCGCAGTGCTTATCACTTTTGCAAGTTTTCTTTCAAATCATGATGGAGTTTTTTTTTCCAATCTCCCCTATGTCTAAGAAAGGAAATATGACACACAGGGTGTCAAACCAAAAGATAAAAAACAAGAAAAGCTATCACTGTGTAAATGAAAAAAGACATTGCAACAGCAGGAGTCAAGAACGTAAACGCGTGAGCCAGACAGAGCCTGGGGAAAATTGGTCACAGTCAACTGAACACAATTTGGAAAGGAAAATGTTTGAAGGAAGCAAAAAGTTTTAAGTCACTGCACTGCACAGTGGTTAGAAGCAACGTGTTGATCCCTAGGGCAGAAACATTTTTATTTTGTGGGTCCATGATCAGACACAGTAAAGCCATATACCTTGTACCTTGTTAGAGCCCTCCAATTCCTGAAAGCTCAAAACCAAGTATATTAAACAAAAGCATAGCTCAATTAAGTCAAGAAAAGTACCAGTTGCCATTCTCAATTTTCAGGAAAACATAATTTAATCTGTAAGCTATGCAGGTAAAATTTCCATACTAATTGTTCAAAGTGCCTTTCCAAGAGTCACTTGAACTAACGGACACCACACATTAACTAGAAGTGGATGCCACCCAGCCATGCATCTACAAATCTCCTTATACTTTAGTTGGCATTCATGTACATCAAATCAGCAGTAAAATGGGCTAGGGATATAATTCAGTTGGTAGAGTACTCGGCATGAACAAAACCCTAGGTTCAATTCCCAGATCACATACAACTGGGTGTGGTAGTAAATGACTATAATACCAGTACCTGGGAGGCTGATGCAAAAGAAGAGCCATGAGTTTGAAGCCAGTCAGGACTACACAACAAAACCCAGCTTCACTATAAATGGCTGTGCTAACGGTGGGGCCAATATAATGGGAGCTCACCAAAGCAAGCTAGACTGGGACTGATGAAGCATGTGATCAAACCAAACTCTCTGAATGGGTCGGACAATGAATGCTGACTGAGAAGCCAAGGACAATGGCACTGGGTTTTGATCCTACTGCATGTACTGGCTTTGTGGGAGCCTAGCCTGTTTGGATGCTCACCTTCCTAGACCTGGATGGAGGTGGGAGGACCTTGGACTTCCCACAGGGCAGGGAACCCTGACTGCTCTTTGGACTGGAGAGAGAGGAGGAGGAGGAGGAGGAGGATCGGGGGAGGAGGAGGGAAATGGGAGGAGGGGGAAATTTTTAAGTAAAAATAAATAAAAAAATGGCTGTGCTAGCAACACCTCATTGAAAAATGAATCCTGTACCAGGGTGGGAATGGTATAATTCTGGAGATGCAGCTGGGCAGAAGTCCTAACTTCCCATGTTTGATATCAAGTAGAGTAACTATAACCATTGGTGATTAAGTATCTGCCTCAAAATAACTAGAGAGAGAATTCTGAATGTCCCTAACACAAAGAAATGATAAATACGACAGACACATCAACAACTATGATCTGGTCATTATACACAGTATATATGACAGATAAAACTGCTAAGTATATTTCAACTTAAAACAAAAATATTTTTTAAATCCCACAAATAAAGTATTTTAACAATAACTTTTAGATCAAGTATTTTATTTTCCCCATTTGCTAAATATTTAGAAAACTAAATTTATATTTTCACTTATATTTCAGATCATCTGAATATTTTGAAACAGGATCTCTTTATGGAGCCCTGGCTATGTTGGAACTCTCTGTGAATCATGCTGGTCTTAAACTCCCAAAGATCTACCTGCCTTTGCTCCCCACACCCCACTGCTGGGATTAAAGGTGTCTACCACCACACCTGACCAATCTGAATGTTTTAAAGAATAGAATAAGTGTTTGGAATTATAGCACTTAAAAATGAAATACAATGGGTCTGAGCAGGCCCAAGGCAGCAAGCTCCAGAAGAGCAGATACAAGGGGGTGACTGCCAAGGGAGCAGGCTGGAGCCACAAACCTCTGCAGGATCAGGTCTAAGCCAGGAACTTCTGCAGGAACAGGTCTGAGCCAGTGACCTCTGACCTAGCAGGCCCTGGCAAGCAACATCTACAGGAGCAGGTACGAGGGAGTGACTGCCAAGGGAGTAGGCCCTGGACAGAGATTTCTGTGAGACCTCTGTGGGAGCAGGCCCAAGCCAGGGACGGATGTGGGGAACAGGCCCAAGCCAGCAACTTGTGCCTGAAAAGGCCTGATCCAGGAACCTCTGCCAGAGCAGGCCCGAGGCAGCAACCTCCACAGGAGCAGATACAAAGAAGTGACCACTGAGGGAGCAGGCCCAAGTCAGAGACCTCTGCAAGACCAGGCATCACAATTCCTGACTTCAAACTCCACTACAGGCCTACAGTACTGAAAACAGCCTGGGATTGGCATAAAAACAGACAGGAGGACCAATGGAACTGAATTGAATGCCCATATATCAACCCACACACCTAAAAACACCTGATTTTTTTATAAAGAAGCAAAAATATATAAAATGGAAAAGAGAAAGCATATTCAACAACTGGATATCAACATGTAAATGAATGAAAACAGATCCATAGCTATCACCATGCATAAAACTCAAGTACAAATGGATCACAGACATCAACATAAAGCCAACCACACTGAACCTTACAGAAGAGAAAGTGGGAAGTACACTTGAATGCATTGACACAGGAGACCACTTCCTAAATATAACCCCAGTAGCACAGACACTTGGAGAAATAATTAATAAATGGGACCTACTGAAACTGAAAAGCTTCTGTAAGGCCAAGAACACAGTCAACAAGACAAAACAACAGCCTACAGAATGGGAAAAGATCTTCACTAACCCCACATCAGACAGGGGTCTGATCTCCAAAATATACAAAGATCTTAAGAAAATGGTTATCAAATGAACAAATAATCAGTAAAAAAAAAAAAAAATCGGGTACAGACCTAAACAGAGAACTCTCAACAGAGGAATCTAAAATGGCCGAAAAACACTTAAGAAGATGCTCAACATACTTAGTCATCAGAAAAATGCAAATCAAAACAAATCTAAGGTTCCATCTTATACCCATAAGAATGGCCAAGATCAAAAACACTGATGACCAGGCGATGAAAGGAGACTGAGACAGAGACCTACATTGGAGCACCGAACTGAAAGCTCAAGGTCCAAATCAGGAGCAGAAGGAGAGAGAGCACAAGCAAGGAACTCAGGACCACGAGGGGTCCACCCACACACTGAGACAATGGGGATGTTCTATTGGGAACTCACCAAGGCCAGCTGGCCCGGGTCTGAAAAAGCCTGGGTTAAAACCGGACTCGCTGAACATAGAGGACAATGAGGACTACTGAGAACTCAAGAACAATAGCACTGGGTTTTTGATCCTACTGCACGTACTGGCTTTGTGGGAGCCTAGGCAGTTTGGATGCTCACCTTACTAGACCTGGATGGAGGTGGGTGGTCCTTGGACTTCCCACAGGACAGGGAACCCTGATTGCTCTTTGGGCTGACGAGGGAGGGGGACTTGATTGGGGGAGGGGGAGGGAAATGGGAGGCAGTGGCGGGGAGGAGACAGAAATTTTTAAGAAATAATTTTAAAAAATTTTTTAAAAAGTATTATTGACAAACACAGAAACAAATTCCTATTTTAAATATTTTAAACAAAATATTGTGCTTTTATGTAGACTAAAAGCACTCAATATGCACAGCAATTGAAATTTCTGTTCAGTATTCTTAGGGCTAGCATTAAAAATGCTTCAAAACTGAAAAAAAAAACAAAAACACTGATGACAACTTATGCTGGAGAGGTTGTGTGGAAAAGGGAACACTTCTGCATTGCTGCTGGGAGTGCAAGCTTGTACAGCCCCTTTGGATGTCAGTATGGCAATTTCTCAGAAAATTAAAAAACAACCTTCCTCAAGACCCAGCAATACCATTTTGGGGTGTATACCCAAAGGATGCTCAACCATATCACAAAAACATGTGTTCAACTATGTTCATAGCAGCATTATTTGTCATAGCTAGAACCTAGAAGCAACCTAAATGCCTCTTGACTGAAGAATGGATAAGGAAAATGTGGTAGTACATTTACACAATGGAGTACTACACAGCAGAAAAAATAACGAAATTTATGGCACGTGCATGGAGCTAGAAAACATCATATTGGGTGAGGCAACCCAGACATAGAAAGACAAATATAATATGTATTCACTCATAAGTGGCTTTTAAATATAAAACATGGAAAAGCTAGCCTATAATTCACAATCCCAGAGAACCTAGACAACAAAGAGGAGCCTAAGAGAGACATACATGAATCTAATCTACATAGTAGAAAAAGACAAGATCTCCTGAGTAAATTGGAAGCATGGGGATCATGGGAGAGTAGAAGGCAAGGGGAAAGGAATGGAGGGAAGTAGAAAAGAATAAATAGCTCAATAAAAACAATTCAAAAAAAGAAATACAATATATGTTTTAATAACAGTGGCAAAAGAGTATCTTAACATGGAACCCAAAGATCTCTACATTCTACTATTTATAATACCTGGTCTCCCATATTATGTCAGGAATATGACTAACAGAAGAGGGCAGAAGTCATGACATATAACTTCTGAGATTAGATAATAAAAGATAATTGTAACTACTACTCTACTGTCTCTCTCAGATTCCTCAGTCTGGGGCAGTCAGCAGTCCTGTCTGCAATGACTGAAAATGCTCAAGCGATCATAAGGAAAGGCCCACATGTTGATGAACTGAGGCCTCTTGCCAAGTATCACATGACTTAATCATCATGGAAGTGGATGAAACCTCAACCTCTAATCAGAGCCTTCAGATATCTGCAGCCCTAGAACACAACTTGATTGCAACCTCAAAAAGGACCCTAAGCCCGAATCCCAGAGTATCTTCTCCTGTCCTGATTCACAGAAATGATATGAGATAATAACCGTTCATTCTTTTTTAAGCTTGTAAGCTTTAAGCTAACATCTTACTAAGATAACATGCAACTGTTACCAATCAAAGTTGCCATCACTGTTGAAACCAATGTAGTATACAGCATGGAAGAATAGGTATCTCGAGGTAGACAAATGCACTTCATTTGCAGGCAAATGGATGGAAATAGAAAACACTATCCTGAGTGAGGTAAGCCAGACCCAAAAAGAGGAACATGGGATGTACTCATATTTGTTTTCTAGCCATAAATAAAGGACACTGAGCCTATAATTCGGATTCTTAGAGAAGCTAAATAAGAAGGAGAACCCAAAGAAAAACATATAGGCATCCTCCTGAAAATTAACCTTCATCAGGCGATGAAAGGAGACAGAGACAGAGACCCACATTGGAGCACCGGACTGAAATCTCAAGGTCCAAATCAGGAGCAGAAGGAGAGAGAGCACAAGCAAGGAACTCAGGACCGCGAGGGGTGCACCCACACACTGAGACAATGGGGATGTCCTATCGGGAACTCACCAAGGCCAGCTGGCCTGGGTCTGAAAAAGCCTGGGTTAAAACCGGTCTCGCTGAACATAGCAGACAATGAGGACTACTGAGACCACAAGAACAATGGCAATGGGTTTTTGATCCTACTGCACATATTGGATTTGTGGGAGCCTAGGCAGTTTGAATGCTCACCTTACTAGACCTGGATGGAGGTGGGTGGTCCTTGGACTTCCCACAGGGCAGGGAACCCTGATTGCTCTTTGGGCTGACGAGGGAGGAGGACTTGATTAGGGGAGGGGGAGGGAAAGGGGAGGCGGTGGTGGGGAAGAGACAGAAATCTTTAATTAATTAATAAAGAAATAAATAAATTTTAAAAAATGCACTTCAAATCCTAGGTTGACCAAACATAAACTCTGAGTGTTTCCTATTTCCTGAACAAAAACAAGATGGAAATGGGTATACAAATTTCAAAGAGCTTCATTAAAAAATTCAAGCTATACACAAAGAACCTGGCACTAAAATACTTAAGTTTAGCTTCCCTACTTTCTCCTTCTCTACCTGTTCTCTCCTTCCCCATGCATACACTCACACAGCACACATGCATGCACACATACATTTCTTCCCTCCTTCCTTTCCAGCCTGTCCTGGAACTTCCTATATAGTCCAGGATGATCTGAAACTCACTGCCTGATCCTCCTGCCTAAGGGCTTAGATAAAGACAAGCATCATCATGCCCAGTCAATTCCCTCAGTTTTTAAGATGGATAAATGATTTTTCTTTTAAGCGCCTCAATTTATAAACACAAGAACTGTGTTTAAATAATATTGATCCTTAGGAAAGTCTAAAAAGACCAATTTCCATAAAAGCAAAGGAAGACCTCAGAGCTGTTGCCAGGCTCTGCCACATAGTTATAAAACAAAAGGCCACCCCATGTGCTAAAGAGCTTTATACAATTTATTCCACTTGATCTTTTCAACACCCTTGTATTATTAACTAAGTTACAATAATGCAGGGTTTCTCAACCATACCACTACTGACATTTGGAGTTAAATAATTATTTATTTGGAGAACTAACTATCCCGGGCTTTGTGCTCACTAGGTATATGTCACTTTCTTAATTGTGATAACCAAAAAAATATCAGCAGACATAATCACATGTCTCAAGGTACATGGGACTAAATAGTCCTGCTTGGGGACTACTATGTTAAAATATCAAATAGTCACCAAATCTTAATGGCTTAAAACAACATCATGTACTTGCTCATACTACAAAACTTACTGAGTTTCTGATTAACATCACTATCATCTGGTACCCAAACTGATGGAGTTGTGTACAACTACGACATCACCAGTTGTCAAGGCAGAAAGAAAGAAAGAAAGAAAAATAAACCACTCGCTTAAAGCCTGGGGCTAAGAAAGTAGCTCACAGTTAGACACTTGTCTATCATGCATGAGGCCAGAGTTCCATCCCCAGTATTAAAGAAGAAAGGCTTCTGCCTGGAAGAAGGCAAACACCTTAGCCTTCACAGGCCATATGCTAAGGCAAACCCACAGCCAAAGCAAATAATAAGATGGAACTGGTGATTTTTAAGAAGCAGTGCACCCTTGAAAAATCCAGAGGCATGAATATTTTAAACATGAATAAAAATATGCACATAAAATTGATAAATCTCCCCACACCTCATAAACCAAGAATTCAATTCCTATCAAACCCAACACACACAAAGTCAACATTCTCTCCACTTTAACACTAGTTTGTGTTCTATATAAGTAAGAAATTTCTAAAAGTGCTTCAGTGATTCTAAATTTTTAAATTCAAGTGATATTTTAGGCTTTAAAAATGTTTTTAGGGGACTAGAGAGCTGGCTCAGAAATTACAAAAACACTCGCAAGGAACCCAGATCTAGTCCTCATCATTCCCATGGTGACTTGCAGCCATCTGTATGTAACTCCAACTTTTCTAGCATCCTCAGGCTCCATGCATTCAGGTGGAATATTCACATAGATGTAGAGAAAACACTTAGCCACATAAAATAATTATTTTAAAATAATATTTTATACTATTTCTGTGAGTGTAATCAAGAGAATGGAAAATATGACCAGAAAAATTTATGCATGAATATTTATAGCAGCATCATTAAAAATAGCTCAAAATTGAAACAATACAAATGTCTGTATTATTCTTAATAGATCAAAGTGGGAAAATTCAAATATAACAAAATGTGGTATATCCAGAAGACATAATGTCATTTGGCCATGAAAATAAATGAGATATTGATATATATCACTATATGAACGGACCTTAAAAATATTGAGGGGCTTCTGAGCAGTGGTGGCACATGCCTTTAATCCCAGCACTTGGGTTGCATAGGCAGGCAGATTTCTGTGAGTTCAAGACCAGCCTGGTCTACAGAGTGAGGTCCAGGACAGCCAAGGCTATTCAGAAAAACTCTGTCTGAAAAACAAACACACAGAGACACACACAGACACACCCAAACACACACCCAGACACAAACACACACAATGTTTTTTGAGGGCTGGGATTATAACTCAGTGGTAGAGTACTTTCATAACATGTGAAAGGCCTTAGCTTTGAATATATATTTGTGCTAAATGAAAGAAGCCAATCACACCACATATTATATGTTTCCATTTATATAAAACACTTATACAAAACCCCATATACAGAAAATAGATTAATGGTTGGCAGAATTTGAGATTTGGAAACTGGGTGAGACTGAGGCATAGCCATTAAGAGGTATAGGGTTCCTTGTTAGGATAAAGAAAATGTTCTGAATTTGACTGCAGTGACAGCAGCACTTCTGTAATTAGACTAAAAGTCACTGAATTAATCTTTTGAATAGTAGACTTACATGATATTTGACTTATATGGTGATAAAATAACTGACGGAAGAGTTACCACACTAGAACTAAATGTATATATCATATTTTTGGTCATTTTCTCCAGATCTCTGTAAAATTTACAAGATATGATTCATGACTCCCAGCAAAAATAATTAGATTTTAGGTATTATGCTTGCCCATACTTTGAAGACCTATGCCTCAACAGGAAGAAGAAAATATAATCAGAAACAAAAGAAAATACAACACATAGATTCACAAACCTGGTAAGAAATACAAACAAAATTTTAATTTCACAAAAAAAGATCAATTTATCAAATAATATATGACTATTACAGAACTAAATGCCAACTATGTAGTATGTACTCTTTCAGCACTCTGCCTGCAAACATTAAAAGGAAGGAAGGGGAAAGGAGAAAAATTAATTATATGGAAATTTCAAAAAATAAAAAAGCTGCTAAGAAAAAACTCTAACATTACTTTAAAGTGCACTCCGTTACTAGAGTAATGGACCAGAAAGATACTCTCACATCGCAGCAAATTCACTTGCCACCTTAACAAAACAATGAGTTGGGAGAAAGCCAGGTAGGACATTTCATTTACAGCTCTCTGATTCTTTTGCCTGTTTTCTCCATTCTCATTCCCTTCCATAAACACTCATGGTTTCACAGAGAAACCTCAGACAAGTTCCCATTAGGCTAAGCTAAATAATGGCTCTACAAGAAACAGTTGGGAATTCCAGTGTCAGTGAGACAGTCAGACCCCCACATCTGCTCCACAAAGTAGTGTGGCCGAGGAAAGGGAGCAGCAAGTGACTGTAACTGAAGAAATTCTGTGAGTGTGGCAGACCACATGAAACTTAGAACTTTTTTTTATCCTATGCACTTTACAACACCCTGCTGAATGCCGCCCATTATAGACTCAGATACCTTTTATCCTTAAATTTCTATTCAGGATAATAATAGTCGCCTGAAGACAAATTCTCAGATGAAAGGTCAAACATGAAGACTGCAAAGCATTTATAGGAGCCACACAGACAGCAGAAAAGAACTCCCTTTAAGCTGTCAGGCTTATTTTTAAAAAAAAACTTTTCTACACGCAGGGGTGGCAACTTAATAAAGTACTTATTTTGCCATCATGAAAACATACATTCTAATCCTTAGCATACACAGCAAAAAGGAAGCCAGGTGTGGTGTGGCATGTGTTTATAAACCTAGGGCTGGGGAGGCAGAAGCAGAAGGGTCCTTGGGGCGCACTGACCAGCAGTCCCAACCTAATCAGTGAGCCCCAGGTCCCAGTGAGACACCCTGTCTCAAAAACACAAGTGCATGGTTCCTGACAATACCCATGATTGACCTCTGGCTTCCACATCCGTACATATGCAAACACACAAATATATACACACACAAAATTTTCTGAATGTTGTTTCAAAACACAAAAAAAATAGAATTTCAAAAATGCCAATTATATTGAAATGTCTATTAAAATATTATAAAATACTAATGATGATACAATAATATGTTCTTTTATTATGACAATTAAAAACTATGGGAGGCAGAGATAAGAGGATCACCATGAGACCAGAGCCAGCCACAGATACACAGTGAGACCTTGTCTCATAAACCCAAAACAAAAAATAAAGAATCAAGAGTTATCAATAATTCTAATATAATAACTGCCAAATCTTCAAAATAATGATTAGCAAAAATGGTACTTGAAGGTATCTGCAGCAGAGTTAGGCATTGGGGCACATGCCTATAATTTACACTTGGGAAGCTGAGGAGGAGGATACAAGAATCTGTGTCTCAAAATCTTATCTGAAGAATCTATGGTGTGATGTGATAATACCTATGGTTTACTGACTTGGGTTGTTCTATTTCTGTGAAGAGACACCATTATCATGGCAACTCTTTTTTTTTAAAGATTTATTTATTTATTATGTATACAACATTCTGCCTCAATGTATGCCCACACGCCAGAGGAAGGCGCCAGAACTCAGTACAGATGGTTGTGAGCCACCATGTGGTTGCTGGGAATTGAACTCAGGACCTCTGGAAGAGCAGGCAGTGCTCTTAACCTCTGAGCCACCTCTCCAGCCCTCATGGCAACTCTTATTTAAAAAAAAAAAAAAAAAAAAAAAAAAAAAAACATTTAATTGGGGCTGGCTCACAGTTTCAGAGGTCTAGTCCATTATTCTCATGGCAGAATGCATGGTGGCATGCAGGCAGACATGGTGCTGGAGAAAATGAGAGTTTTCATTGGAATCCACAAGCAGCAGGAAGAGGGAGTGACACTGGACCTGACTTGAGCATTTGAAACCTCAAAGCCCACCCCCCAGTGATATACTTCTTCCAAAAAGGCCACACCTACTCCAACAAGGCCACACCTTTTAATATTGCCACTCCCTATAGGCTTATGGGAATCATTTTCATTCAAACCACCACATTTACTAAGTCAAAGACACAGCTAGGGCTGTGCACTATCATTTGTTGACTACACTGACAGATGGAAACACTGAACAGTCACATTACTCAAAATGATCGATTTTTTCTCCATTCAAGGTCAGGATCCCCTTGAACTCCATTCCATAGATCCTTAGGGAGATAAAAATTAAGGTGGTGAACTATCGTCTTTTTTTTTTAAAGTAATTTAAGACATAAATCTTTCCAAGACAGATATAAATGTGAAGATGTCTGTTAACACCATCTAGGATGTGTTTTTCAGAAACAACATATACACAAAGTGTTGCAATTCTTGTTTTTGTACTGCCAATGCCTCTTTCCTACCACATAAAAAGCTAATATTAATAAATACATTATAAAATAGCATTAAATAAATGTTAATGAATAAAGAAATAACTTAAGTTCCCTTTTCTCCGGGACTATCTCTTGATGGAAATCCTGTTGTTAGAGTTTGGCTGACTGCCTAGAGTATTTTTGGACTATCCTTTAACCAGGGGAGAAAAAGGCAAGTTTTATACTATCCTCAGAATTTAGCCTCCACCTACATTCCACATTTCTTGAAATTGTTCTCAGATTTCTTAATCAATATTGAAAGATGTAAAAACCTCCTGTGGCTATGAATTTTGGCATGCTTAATGGTATCCATGGAAACACCCTAATTGAAAACATTCAGCTCCGATTGGATCATCTCATCTCATGAAGCACTGAAGAGAATTTATTTAAATCCTCCCACATATTTGACACCATATAAAGAATTTTGAAACACAAGGTAATACAATATATGTCATGGCAGAAATCTTCTAATCTGACCATTCAAAATAATTCTAGGGAATTGATTCCAGGCAACCAAAACCAGGATCTGGGATGTAATTAAACACTTTGTAAATTTAGTGGTTGGTTTGTTGTGCAAATGGCAAGCTGAAGTTGGGCAAAGCCTATGAGAAATTTGCTCTTTCATGCATCAAAAACTATTTATTGATTTACCCCATTAAGAGAAGGTGCTGGAAACTAGGAATCACTTGTTTCTCACCTTTGTTGATAACTTTGCCTCAAATCTCAAATGCCTTATGATTTCTAATTGGAGCCAGCATCACTTTTCTGATTTGAAAACCCCACCACTACAAATAATAAACACAAAGGATTCAGCTGCACTATTTCGCTCTTGTCCAAGGAACATCTGTTTTCTATTATCAATTGGTACTATTGTGGACAGGGTAGATAATCAGACACTGACCTTTAAGAGGCCATTTTTTATAGTTTTTATATTTCTGCCTTACCTATAAAATACATATCAAAATAGTATACATTAAGATAACCTCTAAAGGATTAGCATAATCAAATGTGACCTCACCCTTACCACTTTGTACTCAGCAATGCCACTCCTCCTGTTAGAGTGCCAAGCATCCTTCTGAAGTCAGCGGGAATAGCTCAAAGGAAAAAAAAAAGAAGAAAGAAAGAAAACACAAGGGCAGAAGGAACATGGAAATCAGCCAAGGCTGACAGAATTTCAATAACCTAGGATTTGAAAAGCTGTACAAATGTATTTATTATAAAGATCTTTCTGCTTATTATTCTTATTAGCTTGTTTTTACTGAGTAAAAGAT
The DNA here is from genome assembly GCF_014885135.2 of Alexandromys fortis. Taxonomy (NCBI): domain Eukaryota; kingdom Metazoa; phylum Chordata; class Mammalia; order Rodentia; family Cricetidae; genus Alexandromys; species Alexandromys fortis. The sequence continues at coordinate 1,431,045 of NW_026067999.1, forward strand.
CTGTGCTAACGTCAGATGACCCAGAGAGCATAAGGAAATTGTTTCTGAAGGATAGTGCTCAGTAATCCAAAACAAGTCAAAAGTTGAGCCCCTGCTATTTGAAGAATACATCATCCACACAGAGAGAAGAGAAGGTAAAACACTCTTCTTTACGTTTTTATCCTGACTGGTTTATGACAAAAGAAAATGACAAGTGTCTATGGAGTGCTCAGCCACTAATGGGAGATCTATATCATATGCTTATGTGTGCAAGAACACACACGCATGTACACATGACTCAGGAATAATTGATGGAGAGAAGATGGAAAGACTTTAAGAGCCAGAGACTGGGGAAGACAGAGGTGAAACAATGTCTTCTGGTCATGACAGGGACCCTGCATTCATAAATTTACAACAGTTATGGTTGCCTACACAAGTCCTACACGAGAAAGATCAAGCCAGTCAATAGGCTAGCATGGAATAGGGAAGGGCATACAAACTCTGATCCCTAACCGAGGAGGTTACTTCTGAGAGTGTGGGGCCCACAGTTGTGAGCCTGTTCTACCTTGACTAAAGGACAGAGTTTGAGCTTGCTTTTACTCTTTCAAAGTTGTTGACAACAGGTGTTGTAAATGCAGACTTCTTGTTCATTTCCTAGCCATCCCCCAGACCCAAATAATCACACAGAAACTATATTAATTGCAACACTGTTTGACCAAGGGCTCATGAATTTTTCTAGCTAACTCCTATATCTTAAAGTAACCCATTTCTATTAATCTGTGTATCACCATGAGACTGTGGCCTGTAGAAGAAGCTGCGGGCTGCGTTCCTGCCACCCCATGGGCTGCGTTCCTGCCTACCAGTAAGGCAGTGTCTTTTTCCATCAGCAGCTACATGGCGTCTCCTTGGCTCCACCTACTCTCTCTATATATCTCTGTTCAGATATATAGAGATATACGTTTCTCGCCTGGCTTTACTCTGCTAAGCCACTGGCCAAAACAGCTTCTTTATTAACCAATGGAAATAAAATATATTCACAGAATAGAGAAGGGAATCCCACATCAACGTGTGGCTACAAACAAGAGATCCTGACCTAGAGTGTCATCGATTAGTATTTTGAGTATAGAAGTGGATCCGCTCCACCTTGCTATTCCTGTTCAAAGAATTGGCAATGAAGATTGGCAGGAGGTTTCAGGGAGTGGCTGCCTGCAGGATACTTGGTCTATTCTTTATATCATGTTAATAAAGTCTGTTCCCCTTCCTCTTTTGGAGTGAAGTTTATAAGCATGTGGAAAATAAACATGGGCTGTTCACTGAATTTCTCTCCCAGTGCTGTTCTGTGTTTCTGTCTGTTACTTCTCTTATATCTCTGTTCCTTTTGCTTAATAATTCTAATCCTCATGTTCATACCCTGGAATGTGCAAATTTCATCGAGGTTGGACCCTGCCATGGGAAAGGGATAGATTTCTTTAAAGGTGGGAATCCTGGTAGGTCAACCACACTCAAGTGGATAACCCCATATCTGTGAGTTTATTGGAAGTACAAATTGGAATCAATGGATTATTTTTTAAATAAAACAAAGTTGTGGAGTACTCATAGATGCTATGAAATTAGTAAGGGGCCATGCATGGGTGGACTTTCAAGGGAGGGGATATGTAATGAAGTAATATAAAAGAAGAAAAGGGACAGAACAGAACAGAAAGAGTTAAATAGGGTGAAGGATGGGAGGGCAGGGTAGAGAAAGGAATATGGAGAGAGATAACTCACAGTAAAGGCCTTGTGAAAAAGTCATGGAAGAAGGTCCTTGAAATACATAAAATATTCATATGTAAAATAATTTATATGATGTTACCCTATAACGGAAATAATATCCCAACTCAACACCATATGCTAACAAATTAAAATCCCAGTAACAGGAATAGGCTACCTCTTTTTGGCTTGTTGGCTAGTGGGATCCAACTGATTCTGAAACATTATAGGCTACTGCCATTGTTCTTGGTTATGTTCCAGAACTTGATGGTAGAGTCTATTGCTGAATATACCACATACTGAGTCATAAAACATAGAGAACTCAGGCAAGTACTGACCTGGAAGCTTTATACCTACTGGCTAGCTTTCATACTGCTGGAAGTTCTACGCATGCTAACATATAAGAAAAACAATCATCAATCTTACCCAGCTGTGAAGATATGAGCTACAAGACTGACTGACTTGACAAGCTTTGGTGCAATGACAGCATAGATGTTCCAGGATTAACTAACCACTTTCTGATTGAATTTAAAGCCTGCTGTATGAGATGGAACCCATATCTGACACCAATATCACAACCAAGGACCCATGATTAGATAGGTCACAGGACCTATGAAAAACCTAGTATTATTCTGCTAAATGGACATAGCATTAAAATGACTTATAAAATGACTCATTGCTATATCCATAGATTAGTGCACCTCTTAACTCTCATCAGAGAAGGTCTTTCTTGCAGCAGATGGCAATTAAAACAAAGACCCATAACTGGCCAATGTGCAAAGAATAAGAGACTTCAGAGTACTCCACCCTATATAGGATGTTTATATCATACTCAATGCCCCCAAGGCCCAATGTTTGAGAAAGATGGAGCAGAAAAGTTGTAAGAGCCAAGTGGTGGATAACTAAAAGGAAATAGTGCTTTCTAGACACAACAGGCCAGTTGCACATAAGAACTCACGGTGATTGTGACAGTGTGTATAAGTTCCAGACAATCAAAATGCCAGCATGGAGCCAGAGGTAGGGGTGGGAAGGATGTCCCAGGCCTAGCTGAGGAGCAAGTTTCATGTAGTAGTTTCTGGGGCAGGAAAAGTCACTTTTTGTTAAAGTTTTGAGACCTGATAGGGTGATCATATTCCAGGGAGGCCTCACACCCAAGAGTATTTGGATGACACAAATTAGATTCAATGGGCTTGAAAATAAAAGTAGAAAACATGAAGATGGGTGGTTAGGGAGGTGGGGTGAATCTAGAAGGAGTTAGGAGGTTGAATGTAACCAAAACACATGTACAAAATTCTTTTTTTTATATAAAAAGAAGACTGGAAGTTGAGGGGGTAGAGAACAGTTGTAGAGACAGATCTGGGAGTAGTTTCTAGAAGGAGTCAGAGCTGAATATGATCAAAATACATGGTATGACAAGAAAGTATGCAAAAATTAAAAAGAATGTAAGAAATAAATATAAGTCCCATCTAACAACTAAAAATTTTAGAATCACATTAAAAAGAAAATAAGAACACTAATTGTGTGTTAAATTTAAAGTCCTATCATCCTCAGATTATCATTTCAACTGTAATTAGTCAACTACCTCTTATTGAGATAGTTTATATTTTGGTTTTAATATGTCTAATTAAATAACATTAATGTAAGTCTTCTGCTAGTACTAGCACCATTTAAAGTGTTTTATGACAATAGCATGTTTAGTGGTTTCATATTGGACAGCATAGGTCTATAGTTTCATTTGATATTTCTGTCAATTTTCCTATCTGTGTTGGCTAGTTTTATATCAACTTGACACAACTGAAATCATTTAAGAGAAAAAAATTCAAAATGGGAAAATATCTTCTTAAAATTAGGCTATAGACAAGCTTGTAGGGCATTTTAAAATTAGTGATTGATGAACCCATCAATTATGGGTGGTGCCATCTCTGGGCTGGTGGTCCTGGATTCTATAAGAAAGCAGGATGAAACAACACTTTAGGGTATATATCCAAAGGATGCCTAATCATGCCACAAGGACATGTGCTCAACTATGTTCATAACAGCATTGTTTGTCATAGCCAGAACCTGGAAACAACCTAAATGCCCCTCGGCCAAAGAATGGAAAGGAAAATGTGGTACATTTACATAATGGAGTACTACACAGCAGAAAAAAATATCGACAGCTTGAAATCTGCAGGCAAATGGATGGGTCTAGAAAACATCATATTGAATGAGGTAACCCAGACCCAGAAAGACAATTATCATATGTACTCACTTATAAGTAGTTTTTAACATAAAGCAAAGAAAACCAGCCTACAAATCACAATCCCAGAGAACCTAGACAACAACAAGGACCCCAAGAGAGACATACATGGATCTAATCTACATGGTAAGTAGAAAAAGACAAGATCTCCTGAGTTAATTTGGAGAATGAGGACCATGGGAAAGGGTAGAAGGGAGAGGAAAGGTCAGGAGGGGAGCAGAGAAAAATGTAGAGCTCATTAACAATTAATTTAAAAAAAAAGAAAGCAGGCTGAGAAAGCCATAAGGAATGCACAACTAAGCAGCACCCCTCCATGGCTTGTGCATCAGTGCCTGCCTCCAGGATCCTGCCCTGTTTGAGTTTCTGTACTGAATTCCTTCAATGTTGTATAAGTATAAGCCAAATAAACCCTTTATACCTCAAGAAACTAAATACATGGTATGACATTCTAGATAAATTAATAAAAACATTAAATAAAAATAAAATACTTTATTAAAGTAATATACATTTTGGAAAAAAGAAAATTTTCAGTCTAAACATTAATATAAGGGGTTCCATGGTATTTATCATTCTAGTGTATCATATCTAAAAATACTACAGATCTAAATAATACTTTGACCAAATAATCAAAATTACAATTATCAACAAGAAACAATAAGACACCTTGTGGACACATACATCACTTACCCAGTACATTAGTCAAAAAAAATTAATGAAACTCAAACTTAGCACATACTTCATGATACATCCTTCTACAAAATGCCAGTGTGATCAAAGAAAGTCTAGGCATGGTGGTTCATGCCCAGAATCTAAGCAATTGGGAAGCAAAAGTAGAAGCACTGCCACAAGTTAGAGGCCAACACAGTCTATAAAGCAAGTTCCAGATCAGCCAGGACTCTGTAGTGAGACCCTGTCTCAAAAAAGAAGAAAAGAACAGAGCAGAGAAATGCTTATGGGAACTATTCCAGATCAAAAGAAATGAAAGAGCTATGACAAATAAATTCAATATGTCATCCTGGCTACAGCCAATAATAGAGAATAACAACTCCAATAAAGAATGTTTTAAGAATAACTAATGAATTTGAAATACAGATCAGAAACTAGAGCATTGCATTAATATTAAATTTCCTCTTTCTTGTTTTATTTTTGTTTTGCAGTACTAAGGGTTACACCTAGTACTCATGCATACTCTGCCACTAAGCTATATCACCAGCCCAAATTTCTTATATTTGAATTACAATATATATACATACATATAATAAAGGTTTCAAACTTAAAGCTTCAGTGGTAAACTGTGAAAATCAACTTTTCACTAGCTATTATAAGGCTAAAGACAAAAAGAACTGCATGTAAATGCTATAATCTAGTTTATGGACATATTTCTTGAAAATTCTGGGCTTGCAACATATTGTTAGGGTTATATATTAAGGTACAAGAAAGTATGATACATGCAACTTAATATCAAATGAGTTTGTAGAGAACAACTGTTGTATAAACACAGACAAATAAAATAAGAGAGGAGATAGCCGGGCATGGTGACAAATGCCTTTGACCCCAGCCCTCAGAAGGCAGAGGCAGGGGGATATCTGAGTTCAAGGACAGCCTGGTCTACAGAGTGAGTTCCAGCACAGCCAGAGCTACACAGAGAAACCCTGTCTTGAATTTAAAAAAAAAAAGAGTGGGAGGGGAGACAGAAGAGACAGAAACAAGAGAGGGGGTAGGAGAGCAACAGGGCCACTGTGACAACTGTTAAGTAAACCTAGGTCAAAGGGCATATAAGATACCTTAGTGTTATTGCTATTTCCTACAAGCTTGAAATAACTTCAAAGTAAAATGCCAACCTGAAGCATTAGTCACTACATGACAGACACCACTTACATAACCAGAAATGCTCATACTGGGAAGAAAATCTGTCTGTACTGAGCCCTGAAAGTTGGGGAACACAGTGGCTAGAGTCATGCTAATACAATAGGATTCCAACATCATTGATCTTCATTTTAGTAGGGCATGGCTCTATTTATCTTAGTCAAATACTTACCATAAATACTTTATAAAGTGAGATGGAGTGACCTACAAATGAACAATAAAATGAATGCACAAACTTTCAAGGAGAAATAGAATATGTGCATTGTCTTAAAGCATCTCTCCTGAGATACTTCAACTATAAAGGGAGAAATAGCAATTTAACAATAAAGAAACTGCAGATTCCAATTTACACAAGAAATCAAGGTATGTGACCAGTAATAAGACCCACCAAAATCATACCACAATAAGATGCTAAAAAATATGCATCAATACACAATCTAATTTGAGCCACAAAAAAAAGAAAAAAAAAGCCAGACATGGTGACTTGTAACTTTAAGTCCAGCATTCTGGGGGTAGGGGCAGGAAGATCAAAAGTTCAAGGTCAACCTCAGCTACATAGTGAGTTTGAGACCAGCCTGGGTTACATGAGTCGGGCTATGTAAAAGAAAAAAAAAAAAACAAACTCTGTTGAGAAAAAATAAATGGCCTATAGTCTTCAAAAATATCGTGAAATACAAAATTAAGAAACTATTACAGACTAGACAAGACTAAATATAAGATTCCAGATAGGATCCTGCATCAGAAATAGACCAGCTGTAGAAATACTGATACATGAAATACTGGTGGCACATGCTTTTAGTCCCAGAACATGGAAGGAAGAGACAGGAAAATCTCTGCCTGGCCTACATTGTGAGTTCCTGGACAGCCAGGGCTATATAGAGAGATCCAGTTTCGAAAAAATGTTTAAAGGAAGGCCGGAAGGAAGGAAGACAAACTGATGAAATTCAAAAGCAGCTATGTAGTAATGAACCAATGTCAACCCAAATGTTATTTTACTTCAGATTTTGCTTTTGTGTTGCTGTCTTGAGATAAGCGATCAGGGTCTCATCATGCAGGATGGCCTCACACTTGAAGTCATCCACCTGTTTTCTGAGTACTGAGATTCCAAGCATGCGCTACCATGCCTTGAACTCTGCTGTAGTTTGAATGAGAATGACCCCACAGACTCATGTATTTGAATGTTTAGTCTGCAGTTGGTGGAACTGTTTAGCAAGGATTAGGAGATGTGGCCTTGCTGAAGGAAGTGTACCACTGGAGGCTTATCTGTGAGGTTCCAAAAGCCCACACTATTCCAGTTAGCTTTCTCTGTCTTCCTCCTGGGTTGTTGCCTCAACTAAAGCCAATTGCTTTAGTGTCATGCTCTCCGGCCTGTCTACTGCCATGCTCCCCGCCATAATGGTCATAAATTAACCCTCTAAAGTTGAAAACAACTAAATGCTTTTTCTATAAGATGCCTTGGTCATGGTGCTTTGTCACAGCAGTAGAAAAGTAACTAAGACAAGTTCAATCTCCTATTCTTTTTTAAAGATTAATTTTTATTTACTTGTGTGTATACATATGTGTGCCTATGTGATCTTCTGTGTACCATGTGTATGCAGATGCCCTTGGATCCCCTGAAACTAGAATTACAGGTGGCTGTGAGCCAACTGGTAGATATGGTGGGATTCAAACCTATGGCTTCTGCAAGAGAAGTAAGCACTCTGAGAGCTGAGCTATCTATCTCTCCTGGCCGTCAAGTAGTTCATTCTTGAAAATGGTGCTATGGTTTTATGGAAAGTTAACACTAAGGAAGTAGAGTGTGGATTAAATTACTTTTGCAACTTCTCTATAGGTCATTTTCTTTAAACTCATCTCGTAAGGGACAAGTGACTACTCTGAGCAGAGTGAACATGCACATTCATCTCTGCTCTCAGAATCCACTGGAAATAGTCATACAGGCCTCTTTTTTTTTTAAAAAAAAAAAAAGCTTAAATCTAAAAGCATAAAAGAAGGAAGTAGAGAGCAAACTATATGGCTGGAAAACTAACGTATAAAGGTGACAGGAAGATGTGAGGGAGTTTCCAGATCTCTCTGGGGTACAGCAAGAGCTGGAGGCAGAAGGATAAAACTAAGACATCAGTACTTTAGGTGGCATTTTGGGAACACTTTCCCACCACCACTTAGCAAATCTCTTACTCTTACTGAAGGAGTCACTTCAGGCTTAGATTTTCATTTATCACTCAAACATGAAAAAGGTAATAAGCAAAACTAAGTGTTCAAGGTTTCCTAACAGTGCTTCTTGTTAGCAGCAGACATTTGTGCACTTTTGGATGCAGGGTGGTCAATGTCCATATTTTGAAGTGCTATCCTGCATGCCATCCACCTCACTCAGTGGGTGACACAGCATTTCTTAAAAGCATTCGTAACCAGGCACTGGAACTGTCAGTATTCAGCTCTACAGTTATATAAAGCTAGCCTATTTTGACTTCTGCTTTGGAAGCTTGTTGACTTCTAGAGGATGATTCAATCTCTACTCCCCTAACTCCCAGGTCCTTGGATCCTAACCAACAGCCAGTCTGAAAATTTCAATGCCAATTAAGATACCATAAGTCATGAAATATCCTAATTTTAGAGGGGAAGGCTGTATTCAAAATAAATGAAACATTAAGGTCTGGTGGCAAATGCCTATAAATCCATCACTTATATAGCAGAAGCAACAAGGATGCCCAAGTCGGAGGCCAGCCTTGGACTACATTCTAAGATCCTGTCTCAAAAACAAGCTAACAAGACAAACTAACAGAAGTAAGGGAGCCCAAGAGAAGACACAAGAATCAGAGACCCACTTTGTTTTATCTTATCATATTTTCTTTTGCTATATTTTATTATCTCTTAAAAGCCTGTTCTTTTCTAATGAGAGGAAGAAAGGGGGTGGGTCAGGATGGGAGGGAAAGTGAGAAGGAACTGGGAGGAGTAGAGGGAGGGGAAACTACAACCAGAATATATTGTATGGTAAAAAATTTATTTTTAATAAAGGGGAAAAAGAAAAATGAGCTAACAAGATTCAAAGATAAAATCAAACTAGAGACATTAAATCAGAAGCAGAGCATTTACCTAGTCTTGCAATGTCCTGGGGTCAATCCTCAAAGCCTCAAAAACCTTTTCTGAAAAATGTTAAATAGATAAAGCAGGACAGGCACGTTGGCACACACACTTTTAATCCCAACATTCACTCAAACACTAAAAGGGAAATCAGCAAAACTAAGTGTTCAAGGTTTCCTCCAATTCTAAATTCACATTTAGAATCAGACATCTGCCCACCTTTTGGCTGCAGAATGGCCAATGTCCATATTTTGCAGTACTGTCCTCTGTGCCATCCACCTCATTCAGTGGGTCTGTTTGAATTCAAGGCTAGTCTCAAACAGTGAGTTGCAAATGGACTAGGACTGTATAGTGCAACTCCTTCTCAAAAATGAATAAATGAAACGAATCAAGACACTATGGTACTCAAAGGATGACAGAAATAGATCTCAATGACATAGAACACACAGTCAAACATACCTCCTACCACAAGGAGTGGTGGTTCATTCTCAATTCCCAGCAATGGGGAGGTGGAAACTAGAGGATCAGAAATTTAAGGTCATCCTTGGCTACAAAGCAGCTTCAAGGTCAGTCTGGGATACATGATATTCAGAATAAAAAGTCAATAAATGGAGCTATGACAACTACAGGCCCATGTACAAAAGAGAATATTTGAACCATTATTTGACATAACATAGACAATTTAACTCAAAATGGATTTTTTAAAAAGCTTCAACATGTGAACTACAAACACAGAAAAAAAAGTAGATATAAATCTTTGTGATTTCAAATTAGGTAACGGTTTCTTAAACATCATAACAATGGCCAGCGAGATGGCTCAGTGTGTAAAGGTGCTTACCACCACACCTAAAAACCCAAAAACCTGAGTTTGATCCTCAGTACCCACATAAGAGAAAGAGAAAACCAACTCCTGAAAATTGAGCTCTGAGTTCTGCATGTGTACCCTTTCCAGCACTCAAAGTATTTAAGTGTTGTGGAATATTATTTTAACTAGGCGAAGATGTTTTACATTTATTTATGCTGTTGAGTATGACTTTAACTATGAGAAGGTGTGTTACATTTGTTTCTGCTGCCGCTGCAGCAGAAAACAATAACAACTACTTGAATTTTGCAGGAAAATGGATGGAGCTAGAAAGCATTATTTTGAGTGAGGTAACCCAGACACAGAAAGACAATTATCACATGTACTCACTCATAGGTGGTTTTTAAACATAAAGCAAAGAAAACCAGCCTACAGTTCATAATCCCAGAGAACCTAGACAACAATGAAGACCTAAGAGAGACTTACATAGATCTAATCTACATGGGAAGTAGAAAAAGACACGATCTCCTGAGTAAATTGGGAGCGTGGGGACCTTGGGGGAGGGTTGAAGTGGGGAGGGGAGATGCAGAGAGGGTAGCATAGAAAAATGTAGAGCTCAATAAAAATCAATAAATAATTTTAAAAATTTTTTTAAAAAGAAGAAAAGAGAAAGATTTTAAGAGCCAGGCATGGTGGTGCACACCATTAATCCCAGCACTCAGGAGGTAGAGGTAAGTGGATCTGTGAGTTCAAAGCCAGCCTGGTCTACAGAATGAACTAACTCTAAGATAGCTAGAACTGTTACACAGAGAAACCCTGTCACAAAAGTCAAACCAAAATGGAAGAGAAAAAGGTTTTAAGAAAAACACCAAAAACACAAAGGACAAAGAAACAATTTTAAGTTCTCATCAAAAGTCAATTCTTTTCAAAGGACACCAGAAAGAAAGAAAAAGTCAAAGTAAATAATGGGAGAAATTTTTTTACAAATCATTTATCTAATTGGATATCTACATCCAGAATATATTTTACAACTCTTACAATTCAAACAATAAAGACAATAAATTTAATTGTTCAAGTGGACAAACAATCTGAATACATATATGTCTAAAGAAGATTCACACAAGGCTGGAAATGTAGCTCAGTCAATGCTTTCCTACCACACACAAAGCTCTGGGTTCCATCCTCAGAATCACATAAATTGGGTGTGGTGGTGCACACCTGCAATCCCAGCACTTGGGAGGTATAAGCAGGAGGATCACAAATTTGAGATCATTATCTACTACAGCTAGTATTAGAGACCAGCCTGGAATACACGACAATATAGCAAAAAGAAAGTAAAAAATATACAAGTAGACAATAAGTACACAAGGAGATCCTCAAAGCTGAGTATGGTGGCGTACACCTGTAATCCCAGGACCCAGCAGGTTGGGATTACTTATAATATTGAACTTCTTCTAGTCCTCTCCCACTTAGTTGTTTTGAGACAGAGTTTCATAGTATAGCCCATACTGGTCTAGAAGTCACTATGTAACTTAGGCTCTCTTTGAACTCACTCCTACCTCAGCCAGCCTGGTCTACAAAGAGGTACCTTGTTCCAAAACCATTAAGCACAATGAACTACCACTACACACCCAGTAAGCTAGCTAAATTCAAAACAAACACTAACAACTCTTAATAAGGATATGGAGAAATGAGAAGCTTCACATGGGTGGTAAGAATTAAGACACTATAGCAGCTTTGCAAAAGAGTCTGGGAGTTCCTCAAAAGGGTATCCATAGAGTTATAATGTGATACAACTCTATTCCCACATATAATTTCAAAACATGTCCCCACAAAAGCACACACAAATGTTCACAGAAGCACTATTCACAACAGTCAAACGGGAAAACTAAAACAAACGTCCATCAATTGATGAATCGACAAATAAAATGTAGTATAACCAATGGAATATGACTGGGTCATACAAAATACTAATACATATTACAACATAGATGAACCCTGAAAACATGCTACATGGATTCAGTCGGTAGCAAGTAGCTATATTTATATGAATGCATTTCTTCTTGTTTGTTGTTTTTCTTAAAACACTTGCTCTATATCACCAGAAGGACTTGAAATCACTACGGACCTCAGACTAACCTCAAACTTGCAGTGATTCTTCTGCCTCAGCCTCCCATGTGCTAAGATCATGAGTTTACCATTTTTCTCAATTTTATGATTTCATTTCTATGAGATGTCTCAAATAGGCAAATACATAGGCACATAAAGAGCCTCTGTGGCTGTCTAAGACAGTAGACTGGAGGTCACCACTAGGGACTATGAGGATTCTTGTGGAAGTGATGGGATTATTCTAGAATTAAGTAGTGGTTACAGCTGTCCAACTCTGTGACTATAGTAAAACCATTGGCTTGCATACTTCAAATGGGCAAGTTTTATGGGCTATGGCTTACAACTCAAAACAACATTATTTTTAGTGGAAAAAACAGAAAAATATTTTAAATTGCATAGATGTTTCAAACTTGATTATGTCAAGCAAATTAGTTCTGATGATTGGGGAGTATGTCATCCTAATCATGTGTATGATTTATTAAATTAAAAATTCACCTCAGTCCAGGTGGCTTAATTCAGATTATTAAACTATTAATGTTTGTATGTTGGATGAAAGCCCAAAAGTAGAAAGCAATATGGTCAGAAACAAAAAGAGCTGGAGAGATTACAATTACTGCTCTAGCAAAGGAAACATATTAACTAGTGTGATGATAACGTGCATTACTCTTGGCCGCACTGGGGAGGGTGGTACATATTTATAATTCATATCTAATATGGGTACAGAAAGAAAACTGCAACCAAGCATATTTGAGATAGGCCATAGTACAAAGAACTAAGTTTAGTGGAAGAAAGTGAAAAATGGACCAAATGAGAATTTATATACTTGGGAAACTGCACACAATCTGTTTTGACTCTTAAATACAACCTCCCAGTTAGATAGAGATTACTAAGTGGGAGTAGCCAACTTTTCCTGCAAACACTTCAGGCCCTGCTAGCTCTCTGGGCTCTGCTACAATTACTCAACTCTGCCGCAATCATACAGAAGCAGCTGTGAGCAATATGGAACCAGATGAGTGTGTTTATGCTCCCATAACGCTTTGCAAATGGAAGCTGAAATCCAGATTTCATATAATTGGTACATGTCACAAATTACTTTTCTTACAAAATTTAAGAACCATTTTAAGGGGCTGGAGAGATGGCTCAGAGGTTAAGAAAACTGGCTGCTCTTCCTGAGGACCCAGGTTCAATTCCCAGCCCCTACAAGACAGTTCACAACAGTTCTCAGTTCCAGGGGATCTGGCACCCTCACACTGACATATATGTAGGCAAAACATTAATGCACATAAAATAAAAATAAATTATTTTTTAAATATCTTTAAACTATTTTTAAAAGAACCATTATAAGATGTAAAACTCACTCTTGACTCTTAGACCACTATGAAAAAATAAGAGGCAGATGAATTTGGCCCACAGACAGCATTTTGCCAATTCCTGATAGAAGAATATTTTTAGACTTTCAGCAGAAGGAGCAACAGTCTTTTCGCATGATTTTTTCTTGTTTTTATTAAGCTATACATTTTTCCTACTCCTCTCCCTTCCTCTCCTCTCCCCTTCTACTCTCTCTCGTGACCTGCTCCCAATTTACTCAAGATCTTGTTTTTTCTCTTTCCTAAGTGGATCCATGTATGTCTCTCTTAGGGTCCTTTTGTTGTCTGTGTGGGTTCTCTGGGGTTGTGGACAGTAGGCTGGTTATCCTAGGAACAACCAAGTCTTATAATGCATAAAACTACTTACTCAAAAAAAAAATTAAAGAACTTACCCAAAACAGCAAGGTTGTCTCCTCCAGGAAATACTGACGAAATGTTTGTAAGAATTAATGAGTTAATATACACAAGTCCTAAGAGTAGTATGGCATACACAGGAAGCCATTCAACCAATTTTCTGATGATATTTTTGAGATGTATTTATTTTTATTATATATATATTTATATGCATACCATGTGCATGCTTAGTACCCCTGAAACAGGGATTATGGATAGTTGTGAACTACCAAGAATTGAACTCAGGTCCTCTGCAGTGACAGCAAGTGCTCTTAACCACTGAGCCATCTCTCCAGCTACCCCATGTGCTATTCTTTTTTCTTTCTTTCTTTCTTTCCTTTCCTTTTTTTTTTTTTTTTTTTTTTTTTTTTTTTTGTTTTTTTGAGACAGTGTTTCTCTGTGCAACTGCCCTGGCTGTCCTAGAACTCACTTTGTAGACCAGGCTGGCCTCAAACTCACAGAGGTTCACCTGCCTCTGCCTCCTGAGTGCTGGGATTAAAGGCGTGTGCCTGGCCCATGTTGTATATTCTTAAAAACAAAGCATTATGTGTACTGACTGTAACAGAAAAGGTCAAACCAGTGATTCTGCCTCTGTCGTCATATGGTCATATAAGAAGTAGAGTTGCTGCTTTTAGTTGTACAACTCCCAGATTTGTCATTTTCTCAAGAGGCTCTCTAAAATTCTCAAAACTATAGTACACTTTATTTCAGGATCAGGAAGCTGTTGTTTATATATAAGACAAACCTCTAAAAGAAAGACAAAAAAAAATGGCAAGTTGTTTGCATGGTGCTACTCTAAGTATTTGCCCAAAGGATTTTTTTAAGAAAAATTAAGATTAGGATCAGATTCCATCCTTGGCTACACGTGTGAAGCCAATACTAAAACCTTCATGGAGAACTGACCTTTCCAAAGGAGCTGTTTCAAGTCAGAAGCCAGGGAAGTTACTGCTTGATAACATCTCAGAGCGCATCTGCCCCACCTAATCACTTCCTACTTCTTTTTTTTTTTTTTTTTTTTTTTTTTTTTTTTTTTTANTGAGACAGGGTTTCTCTGTGGTTTTGGAGCCTGTCCTGGAGCTAGCTCTTGTAGACCAGGCTGGTCTCGAACTCACAGAGATCCGCCTGCCTCTGCCTCCCGAGTGCTGGGATTCCTACTTCTTGGTTTAGAAGTGAAAAAGTACTTAGACAGAACCCTGTGTTCTTAGAGAGGGCTTCTGCAACTTTTGCCACTGGTGACCCTTCTGCCCAAAAAATTTTTAGATAACCCCAAGTATGTACGCATATTAAATAGTATTACAATTCAACATTCATTGGTAATAAATCACAAGTAAACTTAATTTAAAATAGTTATTTGGTATAATTTTACCATTTGTTCAAGACAAAGGCAAATTTGCAAGCTAATGCAATAGATATGCTTGCTTGTTTTTACACAAAATGAAATTCTGGAGGAATATTTGATACTGCAGGACACAGAGCACCTTAACACTTTACACAAATGATCATTGCCAATTCTGAGAATGCTGCTTCACATAAAAATGTAGTACAAAATGGAAAAGGTATGACAAAGAAATTTCAGAAATTTTTAAAAATTCTGCCCCAATTGCAAGTCAAAATTCATTGGATGATTTTTTTAATGCAATTCAAGGCAGCAACTCAATTTCTAAAATCATTCATTCATTCGTGTGTGTGTGCGTGTGTGTGTGTGTGTGTGTGTGTGTGTGTGTGTGTGTTATCTCATGTGGCCAGATCGGTCTCTTAATTTTCTGTGTAGCCAAAGATGACATGACTTTAAATTTCTGATCCTACTTCCTTTACTTCCCAAGTCTTATGATTACAGGCATGAGTCGCTGCTCCTTGCTTAAAAGTCAAACATTCTAACACAATATAACCCAAAGATATGTTAATTTGCTACTTACATGCCCAATAATGGTAGTAAGAAAATGTTTTTAAAAGTCTTTGTTTTTCATAATTAAACTACTGTTTCTATAAGCACAGAGCACTTTGTACTTGCAGGGAGAAAATCCACTATAGTTCAAAATGCACAAGAGTCTCAAATCTGAGCCTAACTGCTATAGGCAGCATCCCTTAGGACTGTGTGATAGGCTATAGAGTACAAGGCGTACACTCTGTGTTCAGAACCAAGACTGCAGTGAAGGCAAGCAATACAACGTGGGTGAGTGCTGTCAAAAATACCTAGGATACACTGCATATTTGATTCTGAATTAATTTTTTGTTATTGCACATTCAGTTACAGAACCCCATACAGGGTTGCGACCTACAATCTAAGACATTGGGTTCTAGGTGAAAAATTTGCCCCTACCTTGTTTTCCACAGCCTATATCACCAACAAAAGAAGGGGAAAACTGTTACTTACCACCATGGGGTAGCTTCAATCATATTGACCCGACCTACAAAGGAAAGCTTGTAATTCATAATTAAACAGAGTGCCAGTGCTCCAGCACCTGCATTTGCTAGATAAAGTTACATTCTGAGAGGAAAAAAATCAATACTCATTTTGATTTCACAACTTTAAACAATGGAATGTTGGGAAACTGCTCCTGACAAAGCATCCCGATATACATTCACTCAGCCACCTGTCACTAGCATCATTCTCCAACACAAAGGGCTATTTTTATGCAGTACAGATAAAACTTGTTGCCATGGCAACAAGTTTTCCAGAAGATATGTTAATCTGTAAAAAATGCAAAAGAGAACAAAGCTATTTCTTTGCATTTGCCTTTGAAATATATGAGGATGTCAGATTGGTGCTTTAGTGGGCTTAAGGAAGACACAAAGAAGTCCTCAGTATAGACATCTACCTACACCTATTTTTATTGTATAAATTAAAAGCATATAAGATGATGCTTTGGCATGCATATCCATACTGAAATGGTAACTAGAGTCAAGTAACATTTTCATCACCTTCCATTGTTACCACTGTGTGTGTCAGCATCTGTGCATGCTGGTATGTGTGCGCACACAGATAAGTGTATGCAGTGGGAAGGCCAATAATCTACTCTCTTAGTAAATTTTCAATATACAACATATTAACCAAAATCTTGCTATATATTATACTTATAGGCTTATTTATTTTACATAAATTCGTTTGTAGTGCCCTTTGACCTACATTCTTCCCTATTTCCTACCTTTTTCTGGCCCTACTAGCTGTGGCTCAATTCTACATACTCAACTTTTTCAGATTCTACATACAAATGAGATCGTGTAGTAGGTTTCTTTCTGTGTCTAGATCATTTCATTTCACTTAGCTTAATTTCCTTCTTGGTTCACCAATATTGTCACAAGTAACATAACCTTTTGAGAGACTAAATTATAGTCCATTGTGTACATATGTATGTGTATGTCATAATTTCTTCATCTATTCATCTGACAAGCAGTTAAGTTGCTTCCGTATTTCAGCCATTGTGAAAAAAAAAACTGTAAGAAACATTTGAGAGATTTCTCTTTTGTTGTTTTTGTTTTTTAATTTAAAACTTTTTTCATTTTACATACCAACCCCAGTTCCCACTCCCTTCCCTTCCCCCACACCACATCCCCACACCATACACTCCACCCCCATCTATTCCATAGAGGGTACCCCTTGGGGAGCCCACAAAGTTTGTCATACCAAGCTGAGGCAGGACCAGGCCCCTCTTGCCCCCAGCACCAGTGATAAATCCTGGTCCCACTGCTAGAGGGGCACCACCCCCAAACAAATCAAGTCACATAACTGCCACCCACATTCAGAGGGTCTAGTTTAGTTCCATTCAGGTTCCCCAGCTGACAGTCCAGAGTCAGTGAGCTCCCACTAGCTCGGGTCAGCTGTTTCTGTGGGTGTCCCCATCATGATCTTGACCCCCCCCCCTTTGCTCATATGATCCCTCCTCCCTCTCTTTGACTGGACTCCAGGAGTTCAGCCCAGCGCTTGGCTGTGGATCACTTCATGAGAGCACATTTTTCTTAAACACACAGAAGAGAAATCGAAGAATCATGTGGCAGTCCATGTGCATGTGCGTATGTATTGCATTGGGCAGCAAACTCAGAGCCCTGAGTTTGCTAAAAAAAAAAAAAAAAAAAAAAAATGCTGTCCCCCTGAGCTACAAGCCCTGCCCCATTTCCTTATTGCCTTTCTTGTTTTCTTTTGGAAGCCTCATTCTCTTTGCCATAATGTCTATACTAGTCTACTCTCGGCAATCATCTACCAAGGTTGCCTTTTCTCCACATTCTTGTCAGTGTGTTATCACTTGTCTTTCTGATAATTACCCGTTAGAAGAGTTGTGAGGTGATTTTGCACAGCGGTTTTGATTTTATTTTGCTAATGATTACTGAAGCTGAATGCTTTTTCACATTCCTGTTGCCCATTTGTGTGTTGTCTGGGGGCAAACTGTTTACTTGAGAAAGACCTTTGTCTATTTTTTCTAATTGGCTTGTTTTCCTGGTAGTAAGTTGTATGAGTACTTGTTTTTTATATGAACTTCTTATCATATATATGGTTCAAAAATATGTTCTCCCAATTCACAAGCTGTTTTTTTTTCTTTTTTTGTTTTTTGTTTGCTTGTTTTTGATCTAGAGTCTCTCTACATGTAGCTTTGGTTGTCCTAAAATGCACTATATAGACCAGGCTGGCTTCAAACTTGAACTCACAGAGAACTGCATGCCTCAGCCTCCCAGTGCCAAGATTAAAAGCATGTGCCACCATACCCAGCCTCATAAAGTGTCTATTTCTGTCTATTTTGTTGTTCTGTAGTAAAGAAGTCCTTTAGGTTGATAAGAACAACTTAGTATTTTTAAAAGATTTATCCTATTATATCATGAAATGATTATGGCATCTAGGAAATGATTAATCTGCATCTAGGGATATGCACTACATCCATGCCTGGTACCTGCAGATACCAGAAGAGATCATCAGATTCACTAGAACTAGCACTAAAAACACTAGTGAGCTACCATGTGGGTGCTGGAAACTGAAACCAGGTCCTTTGGAGGAGCAGCAAGCGCTCTTAACCACTGAACAATCTCTCCAGCCCCAACAACTTGCTATTTTTGCTTCTGTTGTATGTGCTTTGGGCATGATGTTCAAAACAATCACTGTTAGGCTAAGGATATAGCTCAGTGGTTGAAACTTTGTCTGCCATATGAAGAGTTCTCAGTTCAATCCCTAATACTACAAAAAGAAAAGTATGTTTATGTAAAAAGGAATAAAGGCAGATTGGTGATAGGGACCTATAATTTTAGTACTCCAGAGACAAAACCAGAAGGGTCTAGAGTTTGAGGTAGCCTGGATTAAACAGTAAAACTCCAGTATCAAACACAAATAGCCAAAGCCAACATCTTTTCTTCCATGTTTTCTCTTATAAGTTTTACAGTTCCAGCTTTTATATTTAGTTCTTTTTATCCACTTCTATTGTTCTTTTGAATATGAAAAAAATGTCTTAAGTTGATTTTTTTATATATGTTATAAAAGGAGGGTCTGGTTTCCTTCTTTATAATACCTGTAAATATCCAGTTTCCCCCATAATTTACTGATAAATATCCCTTCGAATTGTACGTCCTTGGTGGCTTTCTCAAAACCTAATTAACCAAATATACTTGAATGCATTTCTGGGATGGCTAGTCTGTTCGGTTGGCATACAAGTCTGTCTTTATGCCGTTTTGATTACCTACTTCCTTCTGATAGAATTTGAAATAAAGAAGCAGGTCCCTACAACTTTGCAGTCTTTCTGAAGACTGTGTTGGTTATTCTGGGTCTCCATAAACAAGAATTTTAGAGCTTTTTTTTCTATTTCTATGAACAACTCTTAAATCTGTGTAGGATTACATTAAATATATAAATCACATTGGATAATATGGATGCTTTATTTGGGTTTTCTGGTGGGAAAGGGCTCTCATGTAACTCGGGCTATCCCTGAACTGATTATGTAATTTAAAAGGCCCTTGAGCTCCTGGTCCTTCTGCCATCACCTCTTGAGTATCTGGGCTTACAGCCCCAGCTAATGTGAACATTTTAACAATAGTAATTTTTCCTATCTAAAAGCACAGAATACCTTTCAAATTAGATTTTTCACAGTGTTTATTGTTTCCAGCATTTGGATCTTTCATTTCCCCAGTGAAATTCATTCCTAACTTATTTTTCTTTCTTTTTAAGATTATCATAAGTAAAACTATATATAAATCAGGCATGGTGGTCCATGCCTTTAATCCTAGCACTTGGAAGTAGAGACATGCAGAACTCTGTGAGTTTAAGTCCAGCATTGTCTACATAGTGAGTTCCAGTCAGGGCTACATAAAGAATCCCTATCTCAAAAAACTTGGAGATACAGCTCAGGGGTAGAGACTACAATACCTAAAATTCATAAAGCTCTAGACTTGACCTCCAGCACTGCTGCAAAAAGTGCAACTAAATTTGTGTGTTAATTTGGTGTTTTAACAACATTATCATATACATTTATTAATTCTAAAAAACTTGAGTGTCATTGGAAAATTAGGGCAATTTTACTCTTCCTCTCAGATTTAGATGACATTTTGTATCTCTTTCTTTCCCCTTATTGCTCTTTTTTAAATTTTTTTCATTTTTATTTTCTGTGTGTGATTCTTCTGCCTGTGTATGTCTGTGCACCACATGTATAAAGTACACAAGGAGACCAGAAGAGAGTGTTGGGTCTCCTAGGAGATATAGATGGTTATGAGCCTCCATTTAGGTACTAGGAATTAAACTTGGATTCTCTGGAAGAACAATCAGTGTTCTTAACTACTGAGTCATTTTTCCAGTCCACTCTTATTTTTTAGTGGAACTTATATAGCTCAGGCAAGCCTCTAACTTGCTGTATAGTTAAACCATACTTTGAAATTCTAATCCTATTGCCTTTCCCTTCCAAGCACCATGGTTACAGGCTTGACCATCGCACCTGACTTGCCTGACTCTTCTTGCTAGTAATTGTCCAAACTGTGGTTTTTGATTGTTTGGGTTTTTGGATGGTTGTTTGGTTGGTTGGTTGGTTGGTTGGTTGGTTGGTTGGTTGGTTACTGGTTTGGCTGGTTGGATGCTTGGTTGGTTTTTTAGTTTTTCAAGGCAGGGTTTCTCTGTGTAGCCCTGGCTGTCCTAGAACTTTCTTTGTAGACCAGGCTGGCCTTGAACTCACAGAGATCCACCTACCTCTGCCTCCAGACTGTTGGGATTAAAGGTGTGCACCATGAGCAAGGAACTCAGGACCGCGAGGGGTGCACCCACACACTGAGACAATGGGGATGTTCTATCGGGAACTCACCAAGGCCAGCTGGCCTGGGTCTGAAAAAGCCTGGGTTAAAACCGGTCTCGCTGAACATAGCGGACAATGAGGACTTCTGAGACCTCAAGAACAATGGCAATGGGTTTTTGATCCTACTGCACGTATTGGGTTCGTGGGAGCCTAGGCAGTTTGGATGCTCACCTTACTAGACCTGGACGGAGGTGGGTGGTCCTTGAACTTCCCACAGGGCAGGGAAACCTGATTGCTCTTTGGGCTGATGAGGGAAGGGGAGTTGATTGGGGGAGGGGGAGGGAAATGGGAGACGGTGGCGGGAAGGAGACAGAAATCTTTAATAAATAAATAATAATTAAAAAAATAAATAAATAAAGGTGTGCACCACCTCCAAATGGGTATTTTCGCCATGAATAGAATCTCAAAAGAGAAGCTTTCAGTTGTCAGCACTGATTTTGATTATTAGCTGTGGACATTTTTCTATAAATGTCCTTCATTATGTTGAAATTTTTCCTTCAATACTTATTTTGTTGCAAACTTTTATCAGGAAAGGATGTGGAACTTTGTGAAATACTTTTTAAACATCTATTGAAATGACTATTCACTATTTTACCATTCATTCTGTTGCTATAATGTATCACATTGTTTTGTGTATATACAGCAAGCCTGTATTTCAAGATAAACTCTGCTTGTTTATGGTTTATGATCCTTTGAACATGCCATTAGATTCAGCTGGGTAGTGTTTCAGTGAAGATTGCTGTGTGTGTATTCATCAGCAATGTTGACCTTTAGTTTTCTTTCTTGTGGTTTCTGCATCCGACTTTGGTATCAGGGTGACACTGACCTAGGAAAATGAGCTTGAGAGTACTCCATTTTCTTCTATTTCAGAAGAGTTTAAAAAGGATTACAGCTGGGCATCATGGTACTTGCCAGAAATTCCAACTACTCAGGAGGCTGTGGCAGTAAGTTGAAGGTCAGTGTGTCCAGCAATGTGAGTTGAAGTCCAGAGTGAACACCACGTCTCAAGCAAACAGACAAACAAAAGAGCTACAGTACTGAAAACAGCCTGGTATTGGCATAAAAACAGACAGGAGGACCAATGGAACCAAATAGAAGACCCAGATATTAATCCATACACCTATGAACACCTGATTTTTGACAAGAAGAAAAAAATATAAAATGGAAAAAAGAAAGCATATTCAACAAATGGTGCTGGCATAACTGGATATCAACATGTAAAAGAATGAAAATAGACCCGTATCTATCTCCATGCACAAAACTCAAGTCCAAATGGATCAAAGAACTCAACATAAAGCCAGCAACACTGAACCTTATAGAAGAGAAAGTGGGAAGTATACTTGAACGCATTGACACAGGAGACCACTTCCTAAATAGAACCCCAGTAGCACAAACACTGAGAGAAACAATTAATAAATGGGACCTCCTGAAACTGAGAACTTCTGTAAAGCAAAGGACATGGTCAACAAGACAAAACAACAGCCTACAGAATGGGAAAAGATCTTCACTAACCCCACAGCAGACAGAGGTCTGATCTCCAAAGTATACAAAGAACTCAAGAAATTGGTCATCAAAAGAACAAATAATCCAGTAAAAAAAAAAATGGGGTACAGACCTAAACAGAGAACTCTCAACAGAGGAATCTAAAATGGCTGAAAAACACTTAAGGAAATGTTCAACATCCTTAGTCATCAGAGAAATGCAAATCAAAACAACTCTGAGATTTCATCTTATACCTGTAAAAATGGCCAAGATCAAAAACACTAATAATAACTTATGCTGGAGAGTATGTGGGGTAAAGGGAACACTTCCTGAATTGCTAGTGGGAGTGCAAACTGGTACAGCCCCCTTGGACATCAGTATGGCGATTTCTCAGAAAATTAGGAAACAACCTACCTCAAGACCCAGCAATACCACTTTTGGGGATAAACCCAAAGGATACTCAATCGTACCACAAAGACATGTGCTCAACTATGTTCATAGCAACATTGTTTGTTATGGCCAGAACCTGGAAACAACCTAAATGCCCCTCAACTGAAGAATGAATAAGGAAAATGTGATACATTTACACAATGGAGTACTACACAGCAGAAAAAATGACATCTTGAGATTTGAAGGTAAATGAATGGATCGAGATAACATCATATTGAGTGAGGTAACCCAGACCCAGAAAGACAAATATCATATGTACTCACTCATAAGTGGCTTTTAGACATAACGCAAAGAAAACCAGCCTAAAAATCACAATCCCAGAGAACCTAGACAACAAAGAGGATCCTAAAAGAGACATACATGGACCTAATCTATATGAAAAGTAGAAAAAGACAAGATCTCCTGAATAAATTGGGAGCATGGGGACCTTGAGAGAGGATAGAAGGGGAGGAGAGAGGAAGGGAGGAGATAACAGAAAAATGTAGAGCTTAAAAAAATCAATAAGAAATAAATTTAAAAAAGAAAATGGTCCAGAAGGACACGGTGCTTCATGTCTATAGTCCCAAAACTCGGGAGGCTGAAACAGGAGGACTGCTAAGAGTTCAAGCCCAGTCTGGTGTACACAGGGAGTTTCTAGCCAGTTGGAGCTACAGAATGAGATGCTGTCTCTAAAAATCAATAAAAGAAGAGGGGGGAGAAAGAGAGAGACAGACCACACCCTTCACTGAGACATATACATGTAATCATGCCTTTAATCAAGAAATCCAACATCTATAGAACTGACAGGAAAACAATAAGTCCTCCTTTAATACAATATCAGGAATGACATCAAGTGGGTGGAGATCACAGATGTCAGACATTCTACACGCATAAGACAGCCCTCTCAGCCCCTTACAACAACTTCTCAGGCCAAAAGTATCTGTAGCACTAAGGTTTAAAAACCTTGATCTGGAGATCAAAGAAAGAGAGATCTTGGTTGAGGGAGCCATTATATGGTTAGCAAGAAACCTGGCTCTAGAGAAATTACCAGGAACCCACAAGAACGACCCCATCTAAGACCCTAAGCAATAGAGAAGAGGGTGCCCAAACTGGCTTTGCTCCGTAGTCAGACTGATGACTGTCTTAAATGTCACCATAGAACCTTCATCCAACAACAGATGGAAACCCACATCAGAGAACTGGACTGAACTCCCAAAGTCCAGATGAAGAGTAGGAGGAATGAGAATATGAGCCAAGCGATCAAGACCATGATGGGTACACCCACTGAAACCATTTACCTGAGCTAATGGGAGCTCAGCAACACCAGCTGGACAGAGAAGAAACCAGCACAGGACCAAACTAGTGCCTTTGAATGTGGTTGACAGTTGCATGGCTGGAGCAGACTGAGGGGCCACTGGCAGTGGCACCAGGATTTATCCCTACTGTATGTACTGGCTTTTTGGAACCTATTCTCTTTGGATGAATACCTTGCTCAGCCTAGATATAGTAGGGAGGGCCTTGGACCTTCCACAGGGCAGGGTGCCTTACCCTCTCTGAGGAGTAGATGGGGGTCTGGTGGGAGGTAAGTGGAGAAAATGGGAGGAGAAGAGGGAGTTGAAACTTGGATTGGGTATGTAAAATGAAAAAAGATAGTTTTCTTTTAAAAAAATAAAAAGTAAATAAATATAAAAACAAAATAATTAAAACCTTGATCTGGATGGAGTTGAAACACCTTAGCAGTTGAGAGCACTGACTGTTCTTTAGAGGACCCTGGTTCAATTCCCAGCACCCACATGGCAACTCATTAACTGTCTATAACTCCAGTTCCTAGGGACTAGACACCCAGGGCATGGGACTAGACACCCAGGGCAAAAATCCCAATGCACATAAAATAAAAAAAAACTTTGATTTGGAACAAAGAATAATTTAAGAGGCTAAAGCATACACACATTAAAATTTACATTGATTATTCTTTTTATTTTATTTTTTATTTTTAATTGATTTTTATTGAGCTCTACATTTTTCTCTCTGCTCCCCTCCCTGCCTCTCCCCTCCCCTCTTCAACCCTCCCCCAAGGTCCATGCTCCCAATTTACTCAGGAGATCTTGTCTTTTTCTACTTCCCATGTAGATTAGATCTCTGTAAGTCTCTCTTAGTGTCCTCATTGTTGTCTAAATTCTTTGGGGTTGTGA
Source organism: Alexandromys fortis (assembly GCF_014885135.2). Taxonomy (NCBI): domain Eukaryota; kingdom Metazoa; phylum Chordata; class Mammalia; order Rodentia; family Cricetidae; genus Alexandromys; species Alexandromys fortis. The sequence continues at coordinate 1,455,983 of NW_026067999.1, forward strand.
TTTGTAGGCTGGTTTTCAATGGAGTACTACACAGGAGAAAAAATAACGACATCTTGAATTTTGTAGAAAAATGGATGGAGCTAGAAAACATTATTTTGAGTGAGGCAACCCAGATACATTGATTATTCTTATTGCCATCTCTCGATATTAGAACTATGAAAGTACAAGAATATGTGCAAACAAGGAATAATAAAACATTTCCAAGTTGTGTATGGTAGTGCTCACATTTGGAAGGTGGAGAGAAAAGACTAGAAGACTAGAAGTTTAAGATCACCCTCCACTCCAAGGCCAATTCAGGGTCAACATGAACTATATAAAACTTCCTGAAAAAAAAAACTAGGATCAGGGCAAGTGATATGGCTCAGTGGGTAAAGGAACTTACTGCCAAGCCTAACATTCAGAGTTCAATCCCCAGGACCTATATGATGGAAAGAAAGAACCAATTCCTTGAGTTATTCTTTGGCCTACACACACACAGACACACATATATATATATATGTATATATATATATAAACATGAAATAATTCCAAAGATAAACTCAAAAGACAGAGCCACACCAAATGCCTCCAAGAGTAAAACGCTGTTGGTGCTCTAACATCTGTTTTTTACAAGACTGATTCTGAACTAGGAGAGACAAAGAGACTACTGTGGTAAGGAATGTCCTTTTGAAAGTATCTGGGACAAATGTTACATGTTTCAAAAAGAGTGCCTTTAAATAAAATGTTTTGCAATGCGTGGGGTTGAACCCAGGACCTCACACATGCTAGACAAACACTCTACCAATTGAGCTATAGCCCCAATATTTTAAAAACCTTATTTTGAATGTTTGCGACAGTTTCCCTAAGTTGTTCAGGCTAACCTAAACTACGTAGCCAATGGACGCCTTGACTTTACCATCTTCCTGCCTCTATGCCCTCAATTACAAGATTATATCTGTACCACCAGGCCTTGCTTGATAAACAAATTTCGTTTGTATTTGTTTGTTTCTCAAGACAGGGTTTTACTGTATAGTAGTCCTGGCTACCCTGGAACTCACTTTGTAGACCAGGCTGGCCTCAAACTCGCAGATATCCACCTGCCTCCTGAGTGCTGGGATTAAAGGCTGGTGCCACCACTGCCCAGAAATAAACAAATCTTAATAGATGGCATTTATGGAATTTAATTTAGCTAGTCAAGAAATTCACACATGTGAAACCCCAGGAAGACTCAAACTATTCTCTCCAAAACAATAGCAAAATGCTACCAATGAATTAAGTCAAAACAAACATAGCTTACTAGCTTAATGTTAAGAGCTTCTCCTGGTCTTGAATTGATGGAGGAAGGTCATTGGTTAATTATAATAAAGAAACTGCCTTGGCCCATTTTATTGATTAGAACATAGGTGGGTGAAGTAAACAGAACAGAATGCTGGGAGGCAGAGGAAGTGAGCTCAGAGACGCGATAGCTCTGCTCTCTGGGGCAGACGCCATGAAGCAAGCTGCCAGGTCAGACATGCTGAATCGTTCCCAGTAAGACTCATGCTACACAAATTATTAGAGATGGGTTGATCAGGATATGAGAATTAGCCTGTAAAGGCTAGAGTTAATGGGCCAAGCAGTGTTTAAAAGAATACAGTGTCCGTGTAATTATTTCGGGGCATAAGCTAGCAGGCGGCCGGGGTGCTGGGGACGCAGCCCCGCCGTTCCTATTACAACATTGAATTACATACTGATGTAGAGCAGTGGTTCTCAACCTGTGGGTCACGACTCCTTTGGGGGTGACCAGCCCTTTCACAAAGGTCACATTTCAGATATATCCCTTTCACGGGGTCACCTAACACCATTTGAAAACACAAATATTTACATTATAATTCATAACAGTAGCAAAATTACAGTTATGAAGTAGCAACAAAAATAATTTTATGGTTGGGGGTCACCACAACATGAGGAACAGTGTTAATGGATCTCAGCATTAGGAAGATTGAGAACCACTGATGTAGAGGATAGCTGAGTTTCTCAAATCTGTCAAACGCCTTTTGCCTTCCAGTCCATTATAGGTAAGGGATCTCACATGGAGCATAAAGAAAATAAGCCCTCTAAGCAGCTGGCACTTGCTCCAGAGTGGCTTCCCACAGTCTGTCCTAACTCTTTTGTCCTCATCCTGCCCATCTGAGCACAACTCAGAGATGGGATTACAATGACTGCCAGGGACCTGAGGAAGCAACTGAGCATCCATTAACTCTAGGCTTCCTGGAAGCAAGAGGAGCACAGCAGCCTTACAGAACCTCACTCCCAACTTGGACAACAATAAGCTAGAAGAACAGATATTTCTACACCTAAAACCTCGCAAATTCTTCAGAGCAAGGCTTCTTAACTTTGCACTAAAAACTTTTATTTAAAGGCAGTAATTTTGAAACATGTAATATTTGTCCCAGATACTTTCATAGTGGATATCTTTTAAAAATAATATTTTAAATGCATAAAATATTTAAAATAAAACACATAAGACTGAAAACCATATTGAAGCATAAACCATCAAAACAATAAAAACTAAATATGTGGTAGAATATATGCTTTTACCACAATGAATAAGATCAGCCAATGTCTATTCACTATAATCCATTTTTAATATATCTCTGATAAATGCATAATCTAAAAATCATTTCTGTTTTTTGAGACAGGGTCTAACTGTGCCACCCAGGCAGTCCTCTAATTCATAGCAATTCCCTGCCTCTGCCTTCTAATAGAAAATACAAGGTACTTGACTATAGAAAACTAAGATTTGGGGGAAGGAACTAAAAGCTAGCTTGTGGAAGTTTCAAATAATTAGCAAAATAACTCAAGATTCCCTCAAAACCAATTTTCTATTTTCTTAAACAGGCCAGTCCCAAATTAGGAGTGTGAAACTAGGACAGTTTTCAAAGCTGTCTTTTATTTCTGGACTTCAGCTGGTTACTTTTTTATCTCCTTATTGCTTTCTCTAAAGTTTATTTTTGCTTTTTTAATTAATTTCTTAAGTTACCATACTTGGTTATTGTATTTTTCTTAGCGATGTATAAAGATACTTTGTTTTTGGTCATCCCCTTTCCTCAATGTTCTCCTCTATCACCCCTGCCCACGCCTTATTGGTGCCCTTGTTCCCAGCAGATTACATTTCTTCTGCTTTGATGGCACATGTATTCCATTACTCCCTTTTACCCCCTTTCTAGCCCCTATGTGCACGCGCACACACACACACACACACACTCATGCACTAAAAAGAAACATCTAGATTCTGCGGGAAAGAAAACACATATTCTCTTTCTCAGTCTAGCATATTTCTCTTACCATACTGATTTCCGGTTCCATCCATTTTTTTTGCAAATGCCACAATTTCATTTCTCATTATAGTTACATTAAAAAAATTCCATTTTCTTTATCTAGCCACACGTAGGTGGGCACCTAGGCTGGTTCCAATTCCAGGCTATTGTGAGCAGTGCAGCAAGCAGTACATATGAATGTGCAATTAGCTCTGTGGTATTCTGACTTAAAGAGTTCTTTGCCTATATGTCCTCAACTATTACAAATCAGTTCTCAAGACCATCATCCCACAGCCAATAGCTTGATGTAGAAAACCATTGTGAGGGTTACCATTTAACCCAAGGAGACTGGTAAGCCTATCTTCCTAAATATTTTCTGTTTTACTCTTTGGGTCAGTTGTTTTTCCTCTTAACTCAAAGGAGGTCGGAAAAAAGAAGTAGAAAAATACATGTTGGTACAGTGAATGCTACTCAATGATTGACTACTCTCCTAATGTGTATATATTCCACATTTTCTTTATCCATTCTTCCATTGAGGGGCATCTAGGTTGTTTCCAGGTTCTGGCTATTACAAATAATGCTGCTATGAACATAGTTGAACAAATGCTTTTGTCATATGATAGGGCATCTCTTGGGTATACTCCCAAGAGTGGTATTGCTGGATCATGAGGTAGGTTGATCCCGAATTTCCTGAGAAACCGCCACACTAATTTCCAAAGTGGTTGCACAAGTTTGCATTCCCACCAGCAATGGATGAGTGTTCCCCTTTCTCCACAACCTCTCCAGCAAAGGCTATCATTGGTGTTTTTAATTTTAGCCATTCTGACAGGTGTAAGATGGTATCTCAAAGTTGTTTTGATTTGCATTTCCCTGAGCGCTAAGGAAGTTGAGCATGACCTTAAGTGTCTTTTGGCCATTTGAACTTCTGTTGAGAATTCTCTGTTCAGTTCAGTGCCCCATTTTTTAATTGGGTTAATTAGCAATTTAAAGTCTAGTTTCTTGAGTTCTTTATATATTTTGGAGATCAGACCTTTATCCATTGCAGGGTTGGTGAAGCAAAAATTGGGAACTTGGGGGTGGGAGTGAGGTGGGGGTAAGGGGAGATGGGGAGAGAAAAGTGAGAAGGGGAGGATGGGGAGAGCTTGGGGGAATGGGAGGACTGGGATGGAGGAAGGGTGGATATGGGAGCAGGGAAGTATATATCTTAATTAAGGGAGCCATTTTAGGGTTGGCAAGAGACTTGACTCTAGAGGGGTTCCCAGGTGTCCAAGGAGATGTCCCTAGCTAGTTCCTTGGGCAGCTGATAAGAGGGAGCCTGAAATGGCCCTATCCTATAGCCATACTGATTAATATCTTGCATATCACCATAGAACCTTTATCTGGTGATGGATAGACATAGAGACAGAGACCCACATTGGAGCACTGGACTGAGCTCCCAAGGTCCAAATGAAGAGCAGAAGGAGGGAGAACGTGAGCAAGGAAGTCAGAACCGCCAGGGGTGCGCCACCCACTGAGACACTGGGGCTGATCTAATGGGAGCTCACCAAGGTCAGCTGAACTGGGACTGATGGAGCATGTGATCAAACCAGACTCCCTGAACGTGGCGGATAATGAGTGCTGACTGAGAAGCCAAGGACAATGGCACTGGGTTTTGATCCTACTGCATGTACTGGCTTTGTGGGAGCCTAGGCAGTTTGGATGCTCACCTTCCTAGACCTGGATGGAGCGGGGAGGACCTTGGACTTCCCACAGGGCAGGGAACCCTGACTGCTCTTTTGACTGGAGAGGGAGGGATAGGGGAAGTGGGAGGATGGGTGAGGGAAATGGGAGGAGGGGGAAGGTGGAATTTTTTAATAATAATAATAACAACAATAAGTGACATACACAATGGAATTCTAAGTTCAGCAGTAAAGAAAATTGAAATTTTCCAGGTAAATGACTATAACTTAGTATATACAATATACTAAGTGAGGTAACCCAGACTCCAGAAAGACAAATGTCACATATTCTCTCTTCATGTGTATCTTAACTCTATCTAAATCTTTAGATCTGAGTATATAACCTGGAGTAACTGCAGAAGCCAAGAAAATAGAGAGGGCCAATGAGAGAGCAGGGGAAAGTAGGCTATAAAGGGGAAAAGAGGAAAACTGGGGGTCTTTAACGGGGGATGGAGGAGGGAGAATAATACAGAGGGAATGGAATGTAGGAGATATAAATAATACCAAGGATGTTTTTAAAAGCTGCAAGGATCCAGGTGGTGGTGTTAGCACATGCCCTTAATCCCAGCCCTCAGGAGGCAGAGGCAGGTGGATCTCTGTGAGTTCGAGGCCTCCTGGTCTACAGGGTGAGTTTCAGGACAACCAGGAGGAATACACAGAGAAAAACAAAAAAAAAGCCATAATGAAACATTTTATAAGCTTACTTAATCTATTCCTTATATTGATGTGTGTATTACAGGTACATACACACAGAGAGAGAAACACAGAGAGCATTTAGGTGGAGTTGTGCTACATGGAGTAATAATGCTCCCTGCAAGAGCCATAGACATCTAACAAAAACCCCAGCATCAGGCATGAAAAACCTACTTTCTAGGTGTTGGTCAGGGTAATCCAAGAGACTCCCTAAACAATATAGTCTATTGCTATTGCCCTTGGTTGCCTCCCAGAAGTTGAAGATAAATCCCCATTGCTGAATACATAAGCTGGATTTTACCAGAAAGCCTCCCCCTCCCCCACCAGGACTAGCTTTCATAGTATCAGAAGGTGCTAGGTAAGCTGCCAAGAGAGAAAAAAAGCAATCAATAGTCCTAGGCAGCTGTTAAGCCTGTGAACCACAACAATGACTGGCCCTGCAAGATTTCCCCAATGGTACAATAACAGCACTTTTATTTTGGGGGTAACAACGCTGTCTAACTAGACTTAAGGAATGTTCAATATGAAGGACTTCATATCTGGTACTATAAACTTAGCCAACTATCCATGGCTGGAGAAGTCATAGACCCTGGGGAACAACCTACTACTGCCATTTTTCCTAAATCAATATAATTTCTAGCTGTATTCTAAATGTTTACCTTCTGTCTACAGACAAGTGTAGCTCTCACACCTCGGCACAGCAGTTTCTTTTTACAGAAGACAGAGTATATACTACAAAGATCCACAAGTGGCCAAAATGCAGAAAATAAGTAAGTACAAGGTACCAACTCCAATTGGTACAATAATAACACAACACCTACACCTAAGGCTCTAGGAAAATTGAGGAAGAGATGGGAGAATTGAAAGGGCCAGAGGATCGGGACACCTGCTAACAGACTGTCCCTTCTATGTGAGAGGGAAACTGCACCTATGAAATCTCAAGATTTTGGTTGCATAAACAAGACCTGAATAATAGCACCAATTGACATTCTAATGTGGATGGCAGAAATTCCACAAGGCCCTACCTCCAGGAGGAAGAGCAAGGAATGGCTGCTGAGAGAGAACAAAAGGACAGAAGAAAGAGAGCAAGAATCAGTTTTCTCCTGGGATTAAGACCCCTGATATAGGTTATCCAATCCCAAGTGGTCAGCCCTAAACACGTGTACATATAGAGGAGAGAGAGAGAGAGAGAGAGAGAGAGAGAGAGAGAGAGAGAGAGAATAATTAAAGAAGAAGTCGTGTGAATTGGAAAAGAAGGTGGAATATGGAGGGTGTTGGAGAGGGGAATGTAAAATTTAAAAACAGTAACAGTAACAGAACTGTGCTGCAGTTTTATGGTATGGTGGTGGTGGTGGTAGTAGGGTGTGTGGGGGTGTGGGGGTGTGTGATGTGGTGTGTGTTTGTTTGGGGGGGGAGGGGACAGGGGTTGAGACAGTGTCTTGGTGCGCAGCCTCAGCTGACCTGGAACTCACTATGTAGATCGAGCTGACTTTGAACTCCTGTCTCTGCCTCTGCCCCTTGAGTACTGGGATTAATGGTGTGCCTCTACATTTCTTTTTCTTAATGGAATGTACTGGATGACGCTACAATTTTGTTCAGATGCCTAAAGAACCTGGAAAAGCTATTGCTGCTGCTATTGACAAATGGCATACTAATATTACTGGTCATATATATGCATGAGTACATATTGTGTAAATCTGAATTTTTGGAAACTTCAGTTGTGCTATCATCTTTGGAAAAAAGTACCCCAGTTTGCCATGTTGAGTTGGCACTGTACAGAAATTAATAGCCATATTGGTCTAGAAATGTTAAACTTAAGGTTTTTTCCCATTAAATATTTAAAGTTTTATCTCTGTGAGTTTGATTACAGAAACTAATAGAGCAGTCTCTAAATAATAAAAAAAAAGAAAGTCCATGAATGCCCAGTTAGATTAAAAGGCCACTGTCAACCTAAAGAATGTCAGCGTGCATTCTAGTACCAATGGGTATTTTTAATGTTCATGTGTGTTTAAAACAATCCCCCAGTTGTGTGGCACTGTGCATCTATCAGGAAGGCAGCTTACTTTCCTTTGGCATAAGGATCTCTCTCTACAATATCACAATGATGACTCACTGTAAGAGTGGGTAATAAAGTTTTCAAAAGGAAATAAATGAACTGACGGGGCATGTGTCAACAAGGACAAATTCCAAAAAAAAAAATAACAATGAGAGGAAAAACAAGTTTGCAGAAGGTTGTCTCAAAGAATACAATGTCTCATTTTAAACTGAAATAACATAAAAATATTTTTGTTTTCTTGATCATCTATATGATATATGACAAATCTATGTATATAACAAAAGTAGAAAATAATTTTAAATCTTGCATGCTGAAGTATTGTCTCACTATGCAAAACAAGTTGGTTGCAACCTTGCTATCCTCCTACCTCAGCCTCCCTAGAGCTGGGCAAACAGGCATGGCTCTATCTGCACCATACTTAATATCATTTTAACCAGACAGTTCCTTGGATCTGGTATTAAATCTGGTACTTGCTGTATCTGCTGGCATCTATTCTCCTTTTAAAAAATAAACTTGGCACAGTAGTACATGCTTGTAATCCCCGAACCTGGGAAGTGGAGGGAGGAGGATAGGGAGTTCAAAATTATCTTCAGCTGCATAGTGAGTTTGAGACCAGCCTTGACTACATGAGACTTTGTCTCAAAAAAGAAAAATGAACACTATTGCAAACAGTATTCCTAAACAGTACTATAACATAACGGCTTTTAGTGTGTTACCCTCTCATCTCACTCAAGTATATGTTACAGTGACACACAACCGGAATCCCAGAGCTCCAGAGACTGAGACAGAAGAGCTGAGGCTAACTTCTGGGTACTCAGGGCTAGCCACTACTAATGAAAACTTGTCTCGATAAAATACATGCTAGCTATAAAATGATGTGATCTAAAGAACCAGAAGTAATAAATTGTTTCATTTACATTATAAAGGTTTTATCTTAAAGTATGTATGTATGTGAGGGTGCACATTAATATAATATCCACAGAAGCCAGAAGATGATATCAGATCCAATGGAGTTGTAGTTACAGGGGGTCATGAGTCACCCAACATGAATGCCGGGAACTAAACAGTATGTGCTGTTACGTGCTGAACCAGCCCCTCATTTACATTTTTAAAAAATAGCTCTGGCTAACAATGAGCCACAAAAAACCCAGCATGGCACAATAACCCCAAAGGCACAGTAGTGATATTCATATCTTAGAGGTAACTAAAACAAGTCTCTAACTGAACTACTCAACAAGAAAAAAATTATGCCTGGTACTGGAAACCTAACCAAATAACTCCCCAGGTGCAGTCACAGATCTTAGATGGAAGTCTCCAACCACCACTTTACTAAACCAGCATAATCCCTAACTACATCTAAGTATTTTTCCTTATACCCACAGATAAGTGTAGTTCTAACCCTTCATCAAAGAACCTTCTCTTTGCAACAGATGGAGACCATTAGAGAAAACCACAAATCATTGTGCAGAGTTCTGGAACCCAGTCCCAACGGATACATCTATAAAACGCCCCAGCACCTAACACTTTGAGATCACTGTGGAAGAGAGAGTGGGAAGATTCTGAGAACCAGAGGTCCAGGGAGTTTTCTATGAGGCTGTCTCCTGGCACCCTCAGAAGCTACACCCACAATATCTTACCACCACGTCTCAACATGAACTGACCAAAGACAACAACAATATACATAGATGACCGAAGAGTCCAAGAGGCCTAAACCATATACAAGAAATTAAAGCAACTGAGGAATGCTGAGTAGGGTCTTCACTGGAGAAGAGCGCATCGATTAGTTACCCAATTCCAAATGGCCAGCCCTGAAAACAAGTAACATTATACACACTGAGCTGGTTGTATTTTGGAAGCTATGTGTATATACAAATAGATATACGCATGTAACAACAATTAATTCAAAAACAGGTCATGAATTTGAACGAGAGCAGGGCATGGTATATGGGAGGGTTTGAAGGAAGGGGAAAATAATGCAATTGTATTACTTCAAAAATAAAATAATTTAAAAATTATAAGAAAAAGTGTTTCTGGCGAATAATCTCACTCATAACAAGAAATTTTTCCTGATCAGGATTTTGTTGATTTCCTTAGTGAATAAGCAGTTTCTTCAAAGTTTTTTTTTTAATTTTTAAATGAGTGACTTGTGGTGACACACATTGTAATCCCAGCACTTGGGAGGTAGTGGCAAGAGTTTAAGGTCAACTTTTGCAATATAGTGTATTTGAGGCCAGCTTGGGCTATGAGAGACCCTGAGTTCAAATTAATGACTTCTCAGCGAAGAGATTGGGAACAGAGATTTTCAAAACATCCCCAACTGAGCTGAAGAGCTGGCTCAATGGTTAAGAGCACTTGCTGCTCTTACAAAGGACAAGAGTTCAATCCCCCGCACCCACATGGCAGCTCACAACTGTCTGTACCTGCAGATTGCAGGGAATCTGATGCCCTTTTCTGACCTTGGTGGGCACCAGACACAGAGAGAGACAAAGAGAGAGGGGGGGGGAGGAGAGAGACAGAGAACACATTCATGCATGCAGAAAAAATGTTTATACATAAAAAAATAAATAAATCTAAAAAAAAAAAAAAAACTACTTCTCACAGCCTGGACATACTTCTTTACCACAATCCGAATGTGACAGATACTACTTATTGGGCTTCTTCCCCCATTCAATGACTTCTCCTGATAATACAGATTGAACAGAATTTTATAACTAATCTTGATGCCCAAGGATGACCTACCATAAAAATGACAACCAATTATAACTATCAGCCTGAAACATAAGCAGCATCTCTAGAGAGTGATACCATATAAAAGTGGACATTATAAACTAGTCTACATGTTTGTCAATTCATTAAGTCAAATATTAAGTTCGTCATTTGGAGTTAGCTATTGTGTGATTTAAGGACCTCCTATGCCCACTCAAGCTTACAATCACCTCCCAACAACATCATTCTGAAAACCAAACCTTTAATGCATGGATCTTTAGAAGACTCTTAACCATAACAAGTGTTAATATTTTTATAGATAAGTGTACAGGTATCTAAATCCCACATATAAAATGTTATGCATACAATTTATAAGTATATACAAATATTTCTATATAAACTGGAGAAACCCCTACAATAATCTGTAGGTTTACTTCTAAAACTAAATAATAGATGCAGTGGGGATTGTGTTTTGGTTTGGTTTGGATTGATTTTTGGTTTTTCGAGACAAGGTTTCTCTATGTAGCTTTGGTGCCTGTCCTGGAATTAGCTCTTGTAGACCAGGCTGGCCTTAAACTCAGAGATCTGCCTGTCTCTGCCTTCAGAGTGCTGGGATTAAAGGTGTGAGCCACCACCGCCCAGCTGCAGTAGTTTATTTTATGCTTCTAAAAGGAAATAAAATTAAAATTTTGTTGTTGGTGGTGGTTTTTTTTTTTTTTTTTTGAGACAGGGTTTCTCTTTGTAACCTCACTGGCTGTCCTGGAACTTGCTCTGTAGGCCAGGCTGGCCTCAAACTAATAAAGATCCTTCTGCCTCTGCCTCCAAGTACTGGAATTCATCACAATCGCCCAGTAAAATTGTGTATTTTATAGGGCATTTACTCCTGGCCAGATTTTCTTCTTTATTAATAGATAATAAGATTCTTTTTAAAGACAAGTTCTCATTTCCCCGGGCTGGCCTCAAATTACCTGAGTATGACCTTGACTTGTGACCCTTCTGCCTCTACCTGCTGAGAGCTGAGACTTTAGGCGTGTGCCACCACGTCCGATTTTGACGCAGTGCTGGGAACTAAATCCAGTGTTTTGTGCATGCTAAGCAAACACTCTACCCACTGAACTACATCCCCAGCCGTAGATTATAATAATCTTAATCGTATGCTTATTAAGAGGAAAACCTGGCCATTAACCATAGAAACCACCAGGTCTTGTTATTGTCTCAATGATCTGAGCAGTTATACCTGTTGGGCCAGTTAAATCTGAACTTACAGGTTCCTGTTTAGAAGGGAAAGGGGAAAGTTTTCTACATTTGTTTTTTAAAAAGCTAATACTCTAAATGAGGTGAAATCAATGAAGTTAGACAAAGCACCAAAGTGATAGATAAAACTTAGATGGCCACTAGATGCCAACTTTGATTACCTATCCAAGTTCGGGGTGACTTTAAATGTTAATTTTTACACTGTACCAAGAGTAGTGGGCTATTCTAATTTTACTAAGTTAAAGGGAGTACGGTTGATTTTCTGGAGTTAGTAAGGGAGCATAAAGCTCAGACTTCCTACAAGCAATCTAGGAATGGCCTCTTTTGCTAACATCTGAAACAGTCTTTGTGTAGTTTTCCACTCTAAGTCCCTGTACCTTAAGGTCTTTTTCAATTATGTCAACTTCAAGGAAGCCTCTGTTAGCACACAGGAAAGCCCCCTCTCCAATTCCTGAAAAAACCTCAACCAATTCTCAGATGCCCCCTTTCTCTTATCACACTTGATGTATTACTGACCACAAAATAACCCCTGCCACATGCCCAGCCCACCTATTGGGTGCCTTGCCCCAGCAATGTAGTAAATGTATTCTGAAGTCACTATAAGAGCTACAGTTTGTTTCAGAACACTGACTTCCTCATCACCTTGTGCAACTCAACTGCTCAGCAGCAGTGGCTGACCTATCTTCTTATCAAGGAATTCTATAGGGAAAAAAAAACAGCCATGCCAAATTCTATGAATATTAATCATGTTCAGAAATCCTAAATTCGAAAAGGTGAAGCAAGTGGCTCAAATCACACTCATAAACACATGAGCATATAAACCAGCAGTATAAACCAATCTTGACAGACAAAAAGGCAAAACCCCACAAAGGCAATGAATGATATGGCAAACAAACCATAAAGCCCTCAGCACTCCCTAGGAACTACATTTGAAAGCCTTGCTCGACACTGTAAATATTCAGTTGGTGTTAATAACTTTCACACTATTGCTTTTGAAGTGAAGATTCATATTTGGGGTTTTATAGTAACATTTTTATCACCAGTTACTGCTGGTGACAACAAGTGACAGACAAAAGGCTTAACAAGCAGTCTTTCTGCAAGCTTCAAGGAAAGCACCAAACAAAAACAGCACCTGCTGCGAGTCATCCCTTCCTCCTTTCCAGGTATGGGGCGGGCAGAAAGAAGCTATGACACCCTTTGTTTCGTAACTCGACGTCAAAGTCAAGGAACAATAAAATGGGAAAGTACAGCTATATACTTCTGAGTCCAGCCCTGGGCCCAAATGGGGAACTTATTTTGGACTTGACCAATGCCCTTCTCTTGCAGCCTCAAGTCCCTGCTCTACAACTGGGCATTAAGATTTTGCAGTTTCACACTAATAATCAGAAACACATTACTGAGCAAATGTATGTAGCAGATACATATCACAAATATAAAGAGAGGACAACATGTAGTCCTAGGCCAAGAGCCATAGAGACACACACGTACACACCCTTCAAGTTCAAATCCCAGCAAGGCACCCTGAGTGTGCAGTCAACAAAGGGAGGGGCAGGAGCAAGGAACAGAGGTTAAAGCAGACAGCAGCCAAAACAAACATCACTTCCAGAACAGGGCAAACTTTGGGTCTGGGAGGCTGAAGAACCCCCAGAAACGACAGGGGTGCTGGACTCTCTCAAGGGACGAAGAGCGCACCCAAGCACTGGGTGAGGAGGAGAGCTGCAGAGGAGGCTGCTGTCCCCGGGGACAAGGGCGTCGCCGCCATCCTCGGCTGCACAGCACCCCCCTTTTTTTTACCGCCCTGGCCACCGCCCTCTAGATCCCCGGGAATAGTCGTTGTCGCCCCATTCTTCCATAGACACCGTCCCCACAGACCCGCGAGGGATAAAAGAGCGCAGAGATATACCTGGTGCAATGTCTCAGGTGGCAGCTGGGAAGCTCGGAACAGATCGGCCACTGGACCGGCGGCCGCAGTGGCAGTGCTGGGGGCGACCCTGGTAACCTCGGGGGGTCCAGGTCCCGGGCCCCCGCTTGCAGCGCCAGCACAGCGCGCGAAGAGCTCAGAGTAGCACTGCTGCTCGCTCTCACTCAGCAGCAACGGCGGCCCCGCGCCGCAGCCTCCACCCGCCGCCACCTCCATAGGGCCTCCTGTGGGGTCCCGGCCGAGCGCTTTCCGGGTCGCGGTGCCGGTGCCTCGGTCAGGGCCACCGAAGCCGCCTTGGCCTCCGAAGCCGCCGCCCCCACGCCCCGCAGCTGCAGCGCCTCTGCTTCCTCCAAGCGCGCGCCGGCCCCGCCCCCCGGGCTTGAATGTTGTGCCTCGGACGCGCGGCACATGGAGACAGGCGCGGCGCCGACCAATCACAGTCCGGGATTCCACCTGGGCCCCTCCCCTGACGGCCGCCCCGCCCCGCCTCTTCTCCAGGTAAGGAATTCAACTCAGCCGGCTGCCTTCCCAAGCTTATCACCGGCTCTGCAGGGGAGGCCAGACCTGGAGAGTGGCTGCCAAAGCCTATCCAAGCCACGCAGCTCCTGAGGGGTACCTTGGGCTCTCCACCCTGACTGGCATGGGAACACCTGGACACACACACACACAAGAACAAACAGCGCTTTTCAGGGGATGGGAAAAACTCTCTTTAAGAGTCTGGAACAGAAGTGGTGTCCACTTAGAAAAGGGACCAGGCACGAAAAGTTGGATTTCTCTTCCTCTATAATAGTATTGCCTATGCCCTGAAAAGCTAAAGAACAGAGATGTTCTTACAAATGGGGTCCCAGCGCCTCTCTACAGCTTTGAAGATGGTGATGAGGTTAGGTCACTTTCTCAGGTATGGCTCGGGTCTGGATTTGAGTCTTACTAAGAAATGCCAGAAGTTACTCTTAAATTCTAGAGAATGTGAACTCCATTCTGCTCAGTGCTCTACTGAAATCTGGGAAACAGTGGTGGGAGGGCACTGTGTGGAAAAGTTATGCCTGGTGATTCCTGAAAGAACTGACCTCTGTAACACAGAGTCCTCGCCTTCTAGAGCGATGATTTTTTTTTTAGACAAGCTCTTTCCTTAAGACATCTGAAGATACTTCTTTTGGCAGGAAAACAAGCATATTTTTAATACAAAAATTTTCAAGTTCCTACCAAAAAAATCAACACTAGAACCCAGAACTTTATAAACCCCATGTGTTTTTTTTTCAAATGGGCTTCCTCCCCTACGGCTATTGCTCAAGTCAAGCCTCTATGAAGAGAAAGTCTATGCTAAGTGTAGTGGCTGTTGCTCCTAACCTTAACACTAGGAGGTTGGGACAGAAGAACCCTGAATTTTTTAAGCTACTGTAGGCTACATAGTGAGTTCTAAGCTAGCCCACAAAACCAATCTACTAGAAAAAGAAAGGTCTGCCCCACAACACTGCAAATTTCAACATCAGTATTGTATATTTGCATTTTTTTAAGACAGTCTCTCTACATAACCCCGACTGACCTGGAACTCTCTTTGTAGACCCAGCTGGCCTCAAACTCCACAGAGGTCTGCCTGCTTCTGCCTTCCAAGTGCTGGGATAGAGGCATGTGCTACCATGCTGGGCTCCAAAAGAAAAATCTTAAGTGCCATTGTTCTTGAGAAGAGTTATACAAATGTACCCACTGTACATACACTAACCCAAAGAGGGGAACTGTTGATGATTAAACACTACTAAGAGGACATGTTAGAGCTGGAACTGGTGGCACATACCTTTTTTAAACCCGGAACTCAAGAGGTGGAGGCAGAGAGATTTCTGTGAGGTTGAGACCAGCCTGGTCTACATAATGAGTTCATTCCAGCCAGGGCTACATAGTGAGACATTGTCTTAAAAAATACATAGAGAGGGAGAAATTTGTATGTGTACATGCAGTTTTTTTTTATATAATAACGTACATATATAGAGGTATATGTCATCCCAAATAGTTTTATTTTAATTAAGGCCAGATGTGGCACATGCCTGTAATCCTGGCACTCCAGAGGCAGACCAGCCAGAGCTACATAGCTGGACCTGTGTCAAGACCAGTAACAATAGCCGGGCGGTGGTGGCGCATGCCTTTAATCCCAGCACTTGGGAGGCAGAGGCAGGCGGATCTCTGTGAGTTCAAGACCAGCCTGGTCTAAAAGAGCTAGTTCCAGGACAGGCTCCAAAACCACAGAGAAACCCTGTCTCGAAAAAGAAAAAAAAAAGAACAGTAACAACACAAAAAGGTCAAAAAACCAATGCCAATTCAAGAAATTCTATGAATGATAACAAATACACGTTGATGTTATAGTCAACTAAAATAAGGACCAATGGAAGGAAGAGAGGAGAAGAGGGGGAAAAAATCACGAGATTGGGGAAAACTCAAAGGGAAAGGGGAAGAAAGAGATATTTGAAAGAAAAAAAAGGAATGTCTTAACTTCAATGATGGCCAGAGTTATACTTCCACTTTGGACTCTGGAGAAATAAAATACAGAAGATCCATGATGGAAATATGACTCAGTAACACAGTTTTTGCCTGGCATGTACCAAGCAAGCACAAGAATGGCCTCCAGTACTAAAGAAGGAAAAGAAAAGAAGATTCAGCCCAAACATGTTAACAACTAAGTGAAGCAGTGAACTTTTAGACAATCTCCTATGTAATATGCCTTCAAAAATGTGTCTCTTCTCCCTCAACTAGCACATTGTAATGAGCTTTCTCGGGAACGTGCCTACCCTTAAAGGGCTTTCCCATCTGCGTGTGTGTCGGCCCCCAGAATAAAGTCCCCCATGCTTCATTTGTTCACAGAGGTCCAGCTTTGGCTATAACTCCCAGGCTCTCCTTGCCCACTACAGTTACTAACATTTTTTGCTACTCATATTTTCTGCCCTGCCCTGTCCTTGACTGTCTTAATTTTGCACTCACCAAGAGGTGAACCCAGGTTTGGTTACAAATGCAGAAAGTTCTCTCTTCAAAGCTTTGATCCTTTATTCCACACACTTTGCTTCACAGTCGCTGGGAGGGAAGATGGCATAAACGCAGAAAGAATGACGTCGTGAGACCGCAGGGACTGCCTAGATACAGAGAATGTCTACTTCAAAGTCCCATCACACTTTCCATGACTGTCATGCCTTCTCAGGAACATGGAAGCTAAGAAGTAGATAATTTGCTTCCTACTTTTCCAACTGTTCTAAGCTTTCCTGGAGAGTAACTCTGTAACCAATAAGTCTGCTCTATGTGCTAGGCAACAAGCCCACTTCCCCCAGGGACTCCTGGAAGAACAAGTACAGGCTATCATAGCCCCTGACTTTCTTATAGTGGGGTGCAATAAAAAGCTTTACATGATATTTTTGGACACACTATCTCATACAAGTCTCACAGTAACCCCAAGGTAAATTAGATAGATAGATAGATAGATAGATAGATAGATAGATAGATAGATAGATAGATAGATACATACATACATACATACATACATACATACATACATACATACATACTATTTGTTTCTTTTAGACAGGGTCTCCTGCAGCACAGACTGGCCATGAACTCCTGATTCTTCTGTCACCACTTGTTCAGTGTTGGGATTACAGGCATGCAACACCACATCCAGTCAGAAAGACATTTTCTTGAGATGAAAGGTCTCGCTTTGTATATCAGGCTTACCTCAAGTTTGTGATCCTCCTGCCTCCACTTCTCAAATGCTAGGATTACAGGTATGTGTCACTGTAGTGGTTTGAATGAGATAGGCCTCTCATAGGTCAAATGTTTAAACCCCTGGTTTCCTGTTGACTGCACTATTTGGAGAGGTTTAGGTGGTGTGGCCTCTCGGGAGGAGGTGCATCACTGGGGCAGACTCTGAGACTTTATAGCTGCACACCACTTCCAGGTCACTACCTGCTCCATGTTTGTGGTCCAAGTTGTGAGCTCTCAGCTCCCTGCTCCTGCTGCCATGCCTGTCATTTGCTGCTATGCCTCCCCACCATGAGGAACTCTTATCGCTCTAGAACCTTAAGCCAAAATCAAGACTTTCCTTGATAAGTTGCTTTTGCCCATACTATTTTTATAACAGTTACAGAGAAATACTAATACAGTCACTATGACCAGCATGAAGACCTTTTTTACCTTCGTTTCAGAGATTTAAAAACGTAGAACTGGTATGATTTGCCCAACTGGGCACCACATTTGGAGTTCATTTCTTTCATTATTCAAGCCAATTTACTAATACTGAGAAATATTTATCAAGCAGTAGATATCACATGATATGCAGGCAGTCTCACATCTGTGCCCATCAATGGTTCATACAACCAGCATTTAGGTAGGGCAGGAAGTGCTTACTGTATGTGTACTGGAGTGCTTCAAGGAATTAAAAAAAAATACAAGGTATGTCGTGTTCAAAGAGTCAACAACCTCGCTAGAAAAGACAAATCTAGCACAACAAACAAAAATAAATAAGAGACACTATATAATTACGTGCTAAATCACGTGCCCCAGGCTAAGTGCTGTGCGAGTTTGAAAATCAGAGAAATCCACGAACCAGCACTAACCCAAGAAGACTCCACAAGAGGATGGGCATTCTCTGAGAATGAGAGGAAGTGGGAAGAATAAATGGATAAGACAATGGAGGGAAGGGAGAGAAAGGGCTATCCTGAGAAAGGCAAGCACACTAGAGACTTGCCACCAAGAAAGTAACGAGTGAGGAAAAGCAAGCAAACTGGGCCAAGTGGGAGAGCAGTCTCTGATGCAAGCCTTCAGGCTACAAGAAAGATCCTGGTTAACAAAGTCCAGGGGACACAATCAGAAGGGTCTCTGGTGGTTTGGATAGGCATGGTCCCCATAGACTTGTGTTTGAGTGCTTGGCCCATAGAGAGTGGACACTATAAGGACGCTTGATCTTGTTGGAGTAGGTGTGGCATTGTTGGAGGAAGTGTGTCACTGTGAAGGCAGGCTTTGAGGTCTCATATCTGCTCAAACCATGCCCAGTCTCTCCTTCTTCCTGCAGATCAAGATGTAGAACTCTCTGCTCCTTCTCCAGCACCACGTCTGCCTGCATGCCGCCATGACCCGCCATGACCCGCCATGATGATAATGGACTAAATCTCTGAAACTGTAAGCCAATCCCAGTTTTTCTTTTTAAGAGTTGCCATGGTAGGGAGAGCTGGCAGGCTGCTCAACCCAGCTACCACCCGGGACCAGAACCAGAGTTATAAGTTTACCCACCTCAACATCCACCCTATCTGTGAACTGTTAGAGCACGTAAAGGGGCCTGTCCTGCAGACCCAAAGCTCCAGGTTATTGTTACAACACAGGGTAACAACGGGATACACAAGAGGAGTCCTAGTGAAGGTCAATTATCAATGGTGTAGCAGAAGCAGAGGCCTCGTACCAGACCAATGGTTCATTGCAGTGAACACTTGCAAGTAAAGATGTATGGACTTGGGCATAGTGCATGACCAGCTGTGTCACATTACAGCTTCCATGGTGAGATTTCTTTTTTTCTTTTATATTTTATTTTATTTTAATGGGGGGATGAGGTTGCCAGGGCAGAGGGCAGATACCAAAGGAACAGGGAAATGAATGGGATCGGGATGCATGGTGTGAAATTCACAAAGAATCAATAAAAGGATGGGTAAAAAGAAAAAGCGTTGTCATGGTCATAGTGTCTCTTCGCAGCAATAGAAACCTAATTAAGACAGGGTTCAACAGTAGTAATACTTAAACCAGGAAACAGCAGGGACAAAGTGGCATTTTTAAAAGTGTTTTTACTAGGCCAGCTACAGTGACTCATGCCTGTAACCCCAGCACTGGAGAGGCTGAGGCAGAAAGATCCAGATTTTTAGGCCAGCCTGGGCTACATAATGAGACTTTTGTGTTAAAGATATTTTTCTAAGTGTTACTAACTAAAGAATGTCGAGTATTATACTTTATTTCCACAATAATTTTCTAAATTTTCTAAATAAGAGAAATAGTTAGGAAACCTCAAAATAAACACAGGTAAGAAAGTAGAAACTAGAAACACAGATGTGTTCATAAGGCTGAGTAACATTTAAAAAGCCCTATTGTAAGGGTTTGGTTGTGCGTGCGTGTGTGTGTGTGTGTCTGTGTGTGTGTGTGTGTGTGTGTGTCTGTGTGTGTGTGCACCTGTAGCAGTCAGGGACTGATTTCCGGTACGCTCCCAAGTCACTCTCCACCTTATTTCTTTTGAGACAGGGTCTCGCAGTTTACTGGAGATCACTGATTCAGTTAGACCAGCAAGACCCAGACATCCTCCTGTCCCCACCCCCAGTGCTGGAGTTATAGATGTATGCCATCATACCCAGCTGTTTTATGTGGATGCATGAGGACTCAGGTCCATGTTTGTGTGCCAAGTTGTGCTTTACCCACTGAGCCATCTCCCCAGCCTTCACAAGAACCTTTGGAAGATGATTTCTTTCTATTTTGGGGGTTCTGAGCTTACACACTTGCTTTAGCTCCAGCATGACCAGAGAAACCAAAATAGTCCTATTTCTAAGGAATTGCCGGGAGGTTCTTTTTTTTTTTTTTTTTTTTCTTTTTGAGACAGGACTCTGTAGCTGAAGCTGATCTTAATCCTCCTGCCAAGTACTGGAATTGCAGATCTGTACCACACAGCAGCAAAAGGTGTTTTAAGTTATGCTTAATTAGACCCAATCTCAAACAAAGAAACCAACCCAAATGAAACTCAAAAAGGAAGCGCATGGCATGGCTATGTTCCAATAAAACCTTAGCTATGCATTTCGTGTAATGGTCACACAACATGGAATGTTAAGTACACAGAAAGAACTAAGTTCTCCAGTTATTTAGAATCTGTAAAGTCTGGATGGGAGCGATACCCCAGAGCACTTGCTGGGAAAGCATGAGGACATGAGATCAAATCCCCAGCACTGACATGAGCCCCCCACCCTTGCTCATGTGTGTACTTTTCATGACTGCTTCGGCAAAGGCAGTTTTGAGTTATTGCACCAGATAGAGCATGCCACACAAAGCCTGAAGTAGTAACTCTCTGGCCCTTTATACAATGTTTGCCAACCTGCCCTCAAATATGACAATCTTCCATTTCCTTATACCTACGGGCACTTTATGACTCATCAGGTTAGGGTTGGGGAAGGGTAGTGGTTAAGAGAGAATTCAGTTTGACTTCTCTGGAGCGCAGTGATACTGGGATACTGCAGATACTATCTCAAAAGATTAGTGAAAATTACACCCTGTTGTGGAAGGGGACAGACTCATGGGTCCCCTCCCTGAGGACTCATGCACAGTTGGGGGACATTTTCTTTCTTCTGTACACAACTCCACTGAAGCTAAAAGGACGGGCTAGTGGAAGAGGCCAGCTGAAAAGAGCAGGTGGAGTGGAGGAGGGCAAGAGAAGGTAATGGGAGTGAATAGGATCAGAATACATACATACACGTGTGGAAACATCATGGCAAGACTCATCATTAGGTATTATTAGTATTATACTAATGAAGCATATTTTTTTAGCCAGGCGTGATGGTGCCCGCCTTTAATCCCAACTCAGGAGGCAGAGGCAGGTGGATCTCTGAGTTTGAGCCCAGCCTGGTCTATAAAACGAGTTCCAGGACAGCCACTGCTGTTACACTGAGAAACTCTGTCTTGAAAAAAAGTGTTTTAAAGAAAATAGCTGACTGGATGGCTCAGCGGTCAAGATCAGATACTCCTCTTGCAGTTTGGATCCCATCCCCCACATTAGAGATCTCACAATCGCCTGTCATTCCAGAATATCCAATCCCTTCTTAACACTGTGCTCACCTCTACTCACAGGTACATAGCCTCACACGGATACAGAAGTGAAAATAATAAGTAATAAATCTTAGGGCGGGGCGTGCTGATATGTGCTTTTAATCCCAGCACTTGGGAGGACAAGGCGGACAGATCTTGTGAATTGGAGTTGAGCCAGTTTTGATCTACTTGGAGAGTTCTAGGCCAGCTGGGCTACTGAATAATAATATTAACAATAATACCTTTTCAAAAGAAAAAAAAACTTTAAAGATTGGTGGAAATTAAAAGAGTGCTCAATTTTGACACCAAATAAACACTTGTTTGATTGACTTTAACTTTTTCTTCTTGCTAATACTAAGAATAGGTAGATCTTTATCAGTATGAGAGGGAATTCAATTCCTCTGATGGTAATTTTTTTCTCTCTACTCCCCAAAAGGAAATACTGAAGTAATACTGGCACCGCTCCTATCTCCTGGAAGTGATAACATGGAAAAGAAATGGACCTTCCCCTATTCCATCTTTGTCTCTGTCTTTGTGAGTCTGTCTCTCTCTCTTCCTTCTTCCCTCCCTCCCCCTCCCTCTCTCTAGCCAACCCCCCTAATTTCATGTGTTTTCAGAGGGCACTCACTCCCACCCCCTCCCTGCCCCAGAATGTACACAAGTTCGAGAGCCCTGTTCCCAACTTCAGGACTTCTTAAAACATCTCAGGCAGGAACCGACGCACGGCGCGCGACGCAGCTGGCGCGGACCGGGACCGGCAGGTACTGACACAGTGGCAGGCAACGCAGGCAGCAGGGACCAGCGCAACACTGAGAGCAGATCGCCCCAGGACAATTAAATCAAAGAGGTAGGCCTTCGGTTGGCGAGGTCCCTGGCAAACAGGGAACCTGGTTCTTTTCCTGAAGACCAGTCTGAGGGGTGAGAGGGATCTTGGCCCCTGGCAGAAGCCAGGAAACAGAACGAGGGCATTTTGCAAGAGGAGCCTCTGGCCAGCAGGGAAACCTGATCTGGTTTTAAAAGACCAATTAGAGAGCATCAATAAGAGGAGATGGGCAGGCACCAAGGCAAAAATTCACCCAATAACCTGAAAAACAACATGAAAGCACCAGAACCCAATGATCTTACAACAGAAGGTCTTGAGCACCCTAACACAGAAGAAGTGGAAAAAATCGACTTTATGAAAGCAATAGAGTCCCTTAAACAATATGTAAAAAACACCTTTATAGAAATGGATGAGAAGTATAACAAAAAGTTTGAAGAATTGAGTAAATACGTACATGAGACCCTG
>NW_026067999.1:1484020-1569702 GCF_014885135.2 Alexandromys fortis
TTCCCACAGGGCAGGGAACCCTGATTGCTCTTTAGGCTGACGAGGGAGGGGGACTTGATTCGGGGAGGGGGAGGGAAAGGGGAGGCAGCGGTGGAGAAGAGACAGAAATCAAATAAATAAATAAATAAATAAATGAACAATAACAATAATAAATTAAAAGAGAAAGAAAAAAACATCTCAGGCAGATGAGTGTTTTGTAGACTCTGTCTGAGGTGGGAAAGGAAGTAGATAGGGAAAATAAGAAGCAGGCCAGTTGTGGTGACAACCCTAAGTTAAGTCTTCATCTCTAAGTCAGCTCCAGCAACAAGGGAGCTGAGAGGGTCTGCATAGACCTACCCTAAATAGTTCTTTGTATGTCATTAGTATGACTTCCCAGGAAGATATCACTTCAACTACTTAGATCAGCAAAGGAGAGCTCTTCAGCAATAACATACATCTGGCTTTGGCTAATGCCAAAAGAAACCCCTATACAGAATTCCCCTCAGCTTCTATGAGTTTGAGCTATAACATTGCATTCTTACATATGCTTTTATCTATGGGTTGCTTTTAGGTCTACCACGTTTAGGGCCCCCACGTTATACTTTGAGCAATTAAACATCTTTTACAGAGACAGAAATTTCAGACTTTTGTGTTTGGACAAATGGGGAGATTTACAATGAAAACATATTATCAGAGTTATCTGAGATAAACCAGAGCCACTTTCCCTGGGCGGCTGTTAACCAGGATCAACCTGCCTGTGCCTGGCAGAATGATGGTCTTCCTGATAAGAGGAACAGGGCTTAATCAGCTGCACAGCCAGGGCTTGTCTTCCCTAAACTGCCTGACAGAGGCAGTGATCCTTTAGCTAAATTTTACTTTTGCGTGACTTAATGTTTTCTAAGCAAGTTTATTGATACATTGTTTATTACTCCCATTTCCTCTTTCATGCTAAGCTCATAGGAAAATGGGGAGTTGGGTTCTTGTCCCATGCCTTCTAAGCTACTAATGACAACAGAAGTGTGAGTCACTGTCTCTCTTCCTATCATGGCTTGTCTTCCAAAGGTTAATGTGCTAAAAGGCTTGGTCCCCAGCAAGGCAGTACTGAGGTAGTGAAACCTTTAAGAGGTGAGTCTTGCTGGAAGGTCATTGGGGTCACAGGCGCTCAACTCTCCTGAATGCATTAATGCTAGTTTGAAAGCGTGGCCTGGGTCTTTCTTACTGATACACCTACTTAATTAGTAACTAATTCCCAGGAGAGAGCATTAATGAAGAGCAAGCCTGGCCCCTTTCCCTCTCCATTGTGAGCTCTTCCTCTCTCTCCCTCCCTTCCTCCTTTTCTCTGTCTCTCCCTCTCCTTCCTCCATTCCTCCCTCCTTCTCTCTCTCCCTCCTTCCCTCCTTCTGCCTCTGTCTCTCTATGTATATCTCTCCCTCTCTTCTTCTCTTCCTCCCTCTCCCTTCTCTCTCCTCCCTCCCACCTTCTCTCTGTCTCTGTCTCTCTCTCTTTCTCTGTCTCCCTCCTCCTTCTCTCTGTCTCTTTCCCTCCCTCCTTTCTTTCCTCTCTCCCTCCCTTCCTCCCTCTCTTTTTCTCACTCTCTCTCACCATGATGTCAGCCACCATGTTGTGATGTAATCAGAAGACCCTCACCAGAGGACACCAGAGGACGAAGGGGTGGATTCACCCCATCTTGGAATTTGGGCCTTCAAAACTATGACCTAAAAATGCCTATCTCCTAGTTTGGACTTTGGTTTCTGCTTCTATTTTGTTATTGTTGTCCTTTGTTCATTGGGTTTTTTTTTTTTTGTCTGTCTGTTTGTATTGCTTTACTTTGGGTTTGGTGTCTGACTTGTTTTGTTCTTCAAATAGTTTCTCACTGTGAAGCCTAGGCTGGCCTCCGATTTATAACCTTCCAGCTTTAGACATGCATCGCCACCCACAGAACCTGGCTTGAGAAATGCTGCCTTGCCAGGTGGTGGTGGCGCATGCCTTTAATCCTACCACTTGGGAGGCAGAGGCAGGCAGGTCTCTGTGAGTTCAAGACCAGCCTGGTGTACAGAGCAAGTTCCAGGAGAGTCAACACTACAGAGAAACCCTGTCTCAAAAAAGAAAAACAAACAAACAAACAAAAAAAGAAAGCCGGGTGGTAGTGGCACAAACCTTTCAATCCCAGCACTCAGGAGGCAGAGACAGGATCTCTGTGAATTCAAGGCCAACCTTATCTATGCAGTGAGTTTCAGGACAGACTCCAAAACTGCAGAGAAACATTGTCTTGAAAAAGACAGACAGAGAGAGAGAGAGAGAGAGAGAGAGAGAGAGAGAGAGAGAGAGGAGGGGGAGGGAGAGAGAGAGAGAGAGAAAGATGCTAAGACATTTCAAAAAAAACAGAATTGAACAAAAACTGAGAATAGAAAAACTGACAATCAAATTTTCTACAACTGTTCAGGTTTCTAAAAAGGAAGCATTCAAAAGATGTGTCCGGGTAAGCCAACTGCTAAAACACACAACTTAAAAGTCTGTTGTAATTGTTGTTGTTGTCGTTACTGTTGTTGTTGATGATAATGATGTTGATGATGCTTCTTCCCTAGTTACCATGAGAAAATTTCAGACCAAAAGTTAGCACTTTCCCTTTACTTGGACAGGACCCCATTGGTGAGCGTTGTTTGCTAAAGGCCCACAGCTGTTCTCATTGCCCATTTACCTTTTGCCAAACGGAAGCCACTTTTAGGTTATATTCCTCCAAGTTCCAGCCTCTGCAGGAAAAGCCCACAGGAAATGGCTGATTTCCATGAGTGAATATAATGCTAGCATATTGTCTAAAAGACCAATAATGAGTGTAGCAGGGGAGCATGAGGGATTATCGATGAAACAGTATGTGGGATTGATTGACTGATTGATTGTATTGAGACAGACTCTCACTTTGTAGCCCAGGCTGGCCTGAAAGTTGTTATGATTCTCCTGTTTTAGCATTCCAAATGGTGGGGTTATAGATGTGAGCTGCCACACACAGGTTAAAGCCATGAGTGTGGGTTGGTATGGCTGCGGGGGATAATAGGTATAAGATGGCTCATTCTATGAGTCCATGTATTTCATGGATTTCTAAAATTTCATATAATAAAAAAATTTTCAAGCCAGGCATGGTGATGTATGCCTTCGATCCCAGCACTCAGGAAACAGCAGCCAGTAAACCTCTATGAATCTCAGACCAGCCTGGTCTACACAGTGAGTTCTAGACCAGAAAAGACTGTATACTGAGACCCTGTCTCAAAAGAGAAAGTTAAATATATAGAAATAGTCTATTATCCTTTAGGGAAACTTAAAAATGGACCCAATATACCATGATGTTAAAGAATAGCTTTGTTTGTCTGCTGGAATGTGGTATGATGAATCCCCCAGGCTGGCCCTGAACTTACGATGTAGTGGAGAAGGCCTTCAGCCCCTGATACTGCTGATTTTTAAATGCAGTGATAGCTTCAGGGCTAATGAAACAAGCATCCAACGTGATTTAAAGCTGCATTCCATATTATTCACAGGTGTCATGGCATGAAAATTTTACTAACATACTCAAAAACAAAAGAAAAAGTCAGGAAGAGAAAGATTGAAACAAAGTCTGAAAATATGGTCAATTTTTGTGGTGATTTGAATTGGTCTGACTCCCACAGACTCATGTGTTTGAATGTTTGGTCCATAGGGAGTGGCGCTATTAGAAAGTGTGTCACTGTGGGGGCAAGCTTTAAGGTCTCCTATGCTCAAGCTACACCCAATGTGGGACACAGTCTCCTTCTGCTGCCTGCAGATCAAGATGTAGAACCCTCATCTACCTTTCCAGCACCGCATTTGCCTGCATGCCACCATGCTTCCTGCCATGATAATAATGCACTAAACCTCTAAAACTGTAAGCCAGCCCGAATTAAATGTTTTTCCTTTATAAGAGTTTCCGGAGTCATGGTGTCTCTTCTCAGCCATAAAATACTAAGATCAGAGAAATGCAAATCAAAACAACTCTGAGATTTCATCTTATACCTGAAAAAAATGGCCAAGATCAAAAACATTGATAACAACTTATACTAGAGAGGTTGTGGGGAAAAGGAAACACTCCTGCATTGCTGGTGGGAATGCAAGCTGGTACATCCCCTTTGGATGTCCTCAGTGTAGTGATTTCTCAGAATAGGAAACAACCTTCCTCAAGACACAGCGATACCACTTTTGAGTATATACCCAAAGGATGCTCAATCGTGGCACAAGGACATGTGCTCAACTATGTTCATAGCAACATTGTTTGTCATAGCCAGAACCTGGAAACAACCTAAATGCCCTTCTACTGAAGAATGGATAAGGAAAATGTGGTACATTTACACAATGGAGTACTACACAGCAGAAAATAATAATGACTACTTGAATTTTGCAGGAAAATGTTTGCTAGAAAACATCATTTTGAGTGAGGTAACCCAGACACAGAAAGACAATTATCACATGTACTCACTCATAAGTGGTTTTTTTAACATAAAGCAAAGAAAACCAGCCCACAAATCACAATCCCAGAGAACCTAGACAACAATGAGGACCCTAAGAGAGACATATATGAATGTAATCTACATGGGAAGTAGAAAAAGATAAGATCTCCTGAGTAAATTGGGAGCATGGGGACCTTGGGAGAAGGTTGATGATGCAGGGGAGGGGAAAAACAGGGAGGGGAGCAGAGAAAAATGTAGAGCTCAATAAAAATCAATTTAAAAAAAGAAAGAAAAATCCCTAANAAAAAAAAAAAAAAAAAAAAAAAAAAAAACAACACTGACTAAGACAATTGTTTTAGGTGAATAGTGGATAGAGGAAACAACACTATACTAGTCTCTCACATCTTTTATATATACCATGTGATTCACACTTGTAATCCCAGCACTTAAAGGAAATTGAGGCAAGAGGATAGCATAGGCTACAGACTGAGTCTCTCCAAAAAAATTTCAGTTGTTTTTGTATCTGAAATTTTCCATACTTGTATATTTTTTGAAATACTAGCACTTGAGAGGAGGAGGCAGGAGGATCAGGAATATCAAGGTCTTCCCCTACTACATAGTGATCTAGAGGTCAGCTGTACTACATAATTTCAAAATCCTAAAGAAAAGAGATTTATCAATCTCGCCATCTCATTTATTCATTCCAATATCTCATTTATTCATTCCAATATGTAAGTCCTTACTGAGACTCCCGTATCTATATAACTTTTGCTTGTTTGTTGTAGTTTGTTTTCTTGTCTGTTTAAGACATGGTCCCATTATGTAGCCTAAGCTGGTCTCAAACTCACACTGATCCTCCGGCCTCAGTTTCCCATGTACTAAGATTACAGATGCGTACCACTGTACCTGGCTCCCAACATGATTTTGAATTTGAATAATACTTAGAAATGGCAGACACACTGGAGAGAGGCTCAGCAGTTAGGAGCACTGGCTGCTCTTCCAGAGGATCAGCGTTCAACTCCCAGCACACACATCACAACTGTCTGTAACTCCAGGCCCAAGGTTTCTGACACCCTCACACAGACATACATTTAAGCAAAACACCAATACGCACAAAATAAGAATAAAGTATTTATTTAAGAAAAAAACTCTTAAAAAAAAAGAAATGGTAGACACAATAACAGTGTGAAAGAAGCACGCCTTTGTCTTAGAAGCTAATGAAATATCTGGCAACTAGCCAAATTCTTCATTGTGTTAGAATGTTAGCGCAGAAGAAAGTTCAGCACATCTGACTGACAATGCCTGATTTCCTCTGGGACTGGAAGAAGCAGAAGTGTATGTTGATTTTGAAAAGGATGTTTATCTCACGTGCCCTGTATTATCTCCACAAGACTCCACCCACTAATTGAGGTGGAAAGAGGCCCAAGAGCACAGCCTAAGAGGCTGGACTTTTTTTTTTTTTTAAGCTTTAGAACCTCTTGGGGACTATGTGTTTGCAAACAGTTCCTAAATAATTAGACATGCCAGTTCTGTAACTATGAAAATAATAGCACTGGGTTCAGCAACTAAGAGACTTGGGCACCTCCACAATTGTTTCCATTTTGGAATCAGGGTGCTGTAGTTGCTTTGGTAGAGGAGGGGGTGGCCTTGACATGCAATACGGTTTTCATTTGGAGCTTTGTGCGCCAGAAAAGTTGGAAACATTTTTGAGTTCATGAAACTCATTCTTAATTTTGACCCAGACCAGCTGTTTCATTTAAGCCAACAGAGATTATTTAAAAAAAAAAAAAAACATTATTTCTGGAGCAAGATCCTATCCAGAAATGCGTCTACAGATTTTGATCCTTTGGAAAGCTCTGTCAGAAAGATATTTCATGCCTGTTACATCTTCACAGAGTGCTCTTTCTTTATTTTGATTTTATGTATATGGGTGTTTTGCCTGCATGTATATATCTCTCTGTTCACCACATTCATTCATGGTGCCGTTGGAGCCCAGATGAGGGCATCAGATTCCCGGGAACTAGTTACAAACAGTTGTGAGCTGTTACACGGGGGCTAAATTGAACCCAGGTCCTCTTGAAAAGTAGCCATGCCTCTTGACCACTGAGCCCACGCTAGCCCCAGATTGCTCTTTTAATATATATATATATATATGTGTGTGTGTGTATAATTATTTATTTATATGTTTCTGTGTGTGTGCACATGTGTGCAGTTGTCCAAGGATGCCAGAAGAGAGTGATGGGGCCTCTGAAGCTGGAGTTACAGGTGATAGCGAGCCGCTCAGTGTGGGTGCTGGGAAGCAAACTCGGGTCCTCTGAAAGGGCAGCAGTTCTTAACTGCTGAACCATCTTTCCAGCCTCTCGCAAATTACTCTTAACTATTCGCATAAGATGTGTGTTTAGAGCAAGATGGTGATGGCGCACGCCTTTAATCCCAGCACTCAGGAGGCAAAAAGAGACGGATCTCTGAGTTCGAGACCAGCCTGGTCGACAGGAGCTAGTTCCAGGGCAGGGTCCAAAGCTACAGAGAAACCCTGTCTCGAAAAAACAAAAGCAAAACAAAACAATATGTGTATTTCGACAAGCATATGACAGTTGATCAAATACATATCATGATGCACTGACAATAAATATAAGCGATAATGCAGAAGTGGAGCCTCATAAACTCTGCTGGTGAGAATGCAAAATGAAACAACCACTTTGCAAAGCAGTCGGGCTGTGCCTCCGACTCTTAATCATCGAGTTACTCTATGCATTTTTTATTTCTGTCGCTATAATTGAATACTCTGACAAGCGGCTGGAAAGATGGCTCAACTGTTAACACCACCTGTTGTTCTTGCAGAGGACCCAGGTTCACTTCCCAGCACCCACGTGGGAGGTCAAAACCATCTGTAACTCAAGTCCCAGGGAATCCAATGCCTTCTTCTGACATCTGGGGGTGTCAGGCAGGCACATGGTACATATACATACAGGCAGGCAAAACACTCATACACCTAAAATAAAATAATCTTAAAAATTATGTATAGATAAAGAATACTCTGACAAAACCAAATGAAGGGGGGCTAGAGAGAGAGTTGAGTGTTTAAGAGCACTGGCTGTTCTTCCAGAGGACGTGGGTTCGATTTCCAGCACTCACATGGTAGCTCACAACCATCTATAACTTCAGTTCCAGGGGTTCTAATGCCTTCTTCTGACCACTGCATGCATGTGGTATACTTATAGATGTGCAAACAAAACACACTCAAAATAAAATTAGACTTTTTAAAAGAAAGCAGTTTTGGACTGGAGACATAACTCACTGGTTAAAGGCACTGGTGCCCTTCCAGAAGACCTAGGTTCAATTTCCAGAACCTACTTAGTAGTTCATAAGCATCTGTAACTCAAGTCCCAGGAGATCTGATGCCCTCTTCTGTCCTCCACAGGAACCAGGCGCACACATGGTAGACAGACAGACAAGACACCTATATACATTAAATAAATAAATAAAAATTTAAAGCACAACTTAGAGGAGAAATAGTTTCTTATGACTTAGAATTCCAGAAGGAGAGAGCCTTTGAAGAGGGGAAGACATATAGCAGACAGGGAAGCTATAGAGGCAGGAGCAGAACGTTGGTTGGTCACATTGCAATGCATACTCAGGAAGGAGA
Source organism: Alexandromys fortis (assembly GCF_014885135.2). Classification (NCBI taxonomy): domain Eukaryota; kingdom Metazoa; phylum Chordata; class Mammalia; order Rodentia; family Cricetidae; genus Alexandromys; species Alexandromys fortis. The sequence goes on from NW_026067999.1 coordinate 1,492,097, forward strand.
GTATGAACAGCAAGTGAATAAAACCACAAGGCCCTGGGCCAGGCATGATGGCCTACACCTTTAATCGTGGCACTCAGAAAACAGAGGTAGGTGTCTGTCTACACAGAGAGCTCCAGGCCAGGCAGGATTACATAATGCGATCCTGTCTCGAAAACACAAAGCCAAAAACAACTTCAAAACCCATTTTCTCCAACAAGACTCCACCTTCTAACAGTTTCACAACTTTTCCGAATGGTGCCACCAGCTAAGGGCCAAGTGTCCAAACACGGAAAACCTATGGGAGACATTGCATATTCAAAGCACAACACCATATAACCCAACCATTCTGCTCCTAGGTATGTATGTATGTATGTATATATATATATACATATATATATATATTCAAGAGCAATGAAAGCCCACAGCAAACACGAAACTTGTGTCCAGGGGCCTGAAGAGATGATTCGGCCATCAAGAGCACTGGCTGCTCTTCCAGATGTCTTGGGTTTGATTCCCAGCACACACACACAGCAGCTCACAATCATCTGTTGCTCTAGTTCCAGAGGATTAAATGCCCTTTTCTGGTCTCCGTGAGCACCAGGCATGCATACAGTACAGAGACACACACAGAGGTAAAACATTCATCCATAAAGAATAAAATAGACCTGTCCCCAGATGTACATTAGAGCATGGTTAATAATAAGCACAAAGTGAAAACAACTCGAATGACTAATGACTAATGAGATAACAGAATGTGACAGCCATATAATGAAGGTATTGTTCACTGAAGTACTGATAGGCGCTATACTGTGAGTGAATATGATGCTCACTGAGAGAACTCAGACACACAGGCCAAATGCTGTAAGGTTTAATTATTTGAAATATCCAAAACAGGCAAATCTAGAACGAGACTGGCTGTCTAGAGCTAGGTAGATCCATTGGGACGACATGAAGAGCGATTACAAATATTCATAGGGCTGAAGGATGATGAAAATATTCTAGAATTAGTAATGCTAGATCAATATCCTTATCAAAGGAGTGAAGATTGCCGAACTGCACAGTTTTAAAGATAAATTGATTTCATGTGTATGGACGCTTTGTCTGAAAGTATGGACATGCACCCCTTGCATGCCTGGTGCCTGCAGAGGTCAGAAGAAGGCACTGGAGCCCCTGGAACTGGAGTTACAGACCGTGAGCCACAATGTGGGTATTAGGACTCAAACCCCAAGGTAATTCTTAATTTCCCCAAGGGTAATCCTTAGTTTCCTTAATATAATATTTTAATTACTCTTTTGAGAATTTCATACAAGCATACAATGTATTTGAAAATACTCCCACTCTTCCACCAGCTCCTCCCACATCCACTCCTCACCCCCATCCCTTCTCCAACTCTCTCTTTTAAAAAAAAAAAAAACACTGAGTCCATATACTCATAAGTGTGGAGCCATCCCCTGGAGCATTGACCCATCAGAAGCTACAAATTCTTAAAGAAAACTGACTCTCCCTCCCAGAAGCCATCAGCCGTAAATAGCCCCTCATCTAGGAATGGTGTCAACAGCTCCTGAACTAGGAGTGAAACTCGTGATCCCTCCTCCCTCCAGGCTAGAATGTTGACTGCCTTGATTTCAAGCCAGTCTTTCACAAGCAACCACAGCTGCTGTGGGCTCGTACATGCTGCCATGTCCAGAAGACACTAATGCTCTGCTCCTTCCCAAACTCTGGCTCTCACAGGCTTGTAACCCAGCAGTTAGGAGTCTGTGACCGGAAGGCTGTGATGCCATGGTTAAGACAAATTTGGACTACCTAGCAAGTTCCAGGTCAGCCTGGACCAACAGTGTAGCCATTCCTCAAAAAAGTAAGTTAAACTGAAATGGTGAGTTTTAAGACATGTAAATTGTAAAACATATATAAAAACATTCTCAAATACTTAGCATGTCTCTACCACATTCCTGTTAATTTCCTTGGTGAAACAAATGAACCGAAGAGCAAGCAGTATGTAGTGTTCCTCTTTGTTGCCTAAGCCACATTTTTCCTTTTATTGAAAATAGATTCTTTTCTCAAATACTATACCCTTACCATTGTTTCCCATCCCTCTCCCTCTTCCAGTTTCTCCCCACTTCCCCTTCCCTCTGCATCCATTCCCTTTCTGTCTCTCATTAGGAAAGAACAAGTTTCTAAGAGATAACAACAAAACATAACAAAATAAAATATAAGATAAAACAAAAACTATCACACTGAGTCTGGACAGGGAAAACCAACAGAAGGAAAAGACCCCCAGGAGCAGGCACAAGAATCAGAGACTTACTCCTTCACACACACACAGGAGTCCCATAAAAATACTAAGCTGAAAACTTTAATATAAACATAGTGGACCTGGTGCTGACCCTTGTAGGCCCTGTGCTTGCTGCTTAAGTCTCTGTGAACTCATCTACGCTTTGCTTAATTGATTCAGAGGGTCTTGCTCGGCTATCCTCCATCCCCTCTGATTCTTACACTCTCTGCTTCTTCTTCTTCTGTGGGCTTCCCTGAGCTCTGGAGGGAGGGACTTAAGGGAGACATCCCATTTAGAGAGAATGAACACCCCATAATGTCTCTAAGCAATGTTTATAGTGTAACTCTCCAGGCATACCAGCCCACACAGCTCCAACTAGACCATATGCCACAAGGCGTGCTTCACTAAGACATTCAGTTATGCCTCACTTGGCACAGTGAAATCTCATAACCAGCTTTGAAATGGTCTATATAAACCCAAGTCTTCTTATAGTGGGTGAAATTTCAGCAAATTAAGGATGAGCTGAAAGGATAAGTTTTACCTGGGCAGTAATGGCGCACACCTTTAATCCCAGCACTTGGGAGGCAGAGGCAGGTGGATCTCTGTCAGCTAAAAGCCAGCCAGGTCTACAAGAGTTAGTTCCAGGAGAGCCAAGGCTACACTGAGAAAACCTGTCTTCAAAAACCAAAAAAATATGGATAAATTTTATTATGTCCTATTTCATTAAATGGATATCTGTTTCTTCAGTGAGTCATCTTCCGCTTCCATATCTCTAGCTGTCTTGGCGTACAGCAGACACACAAAGATTCTGCATCTACATAGACATACATACTTATTCACATCTGGACATGTATTGGTTTCCATAATTAATCAGTAGAGAGATTTCAGAGCCCAGAGAGTGTTTTGATTCAGATTGAAGTAGTAAGATTAAGTTAAGGCATTATTTTTAGCAAGTCTCAAAACCACACATTCCAAACTAAGTAGACTTGGGTTTGGTTTGTTGTTGTTGTTGTTGTTGATAGTGGACTTGGTGGGTGGGGAGTTGAGATAGGGTCTCACATAATGTAGGATGGCTTTGAACTTAGGTGAACCAAAAATGACCTTTCACCTCCTGATCCTGAGATTACAGATGTGTGCCACCACACCCCAATTTTGCTTCTTCCTTTCTCTCTTTTGCTTTCTTTTGTTCTTCCTTTCTTTATTTTTATTCTGAGGTCTCAGTATGTTGGCTCTGAATTCTTAGATTTAACCAATCTTCCCATCTCATGACCCCAAGTAGCTGGAACTACAGATGCATACTATCTGCAGGGACTCAAACCCAGGGCCTATTGAATGCCAGGTAAACACTCTACCACTGAACTATACTCTGGCGCCTGACTTGATTTGGACAGACGGGTGGGTGGAGACAGTGTCCTACTATATAATATAGGCTGACTTTGAACTCCTGATCCTCCCACCTCCTCACCTCCCAAATTTTTCCCATGATGTTTGTGTCCCACTGCACCTGGCTCGTTTTTTAACTAAATAAATTTTCTGCTTCGGTTTAGATAGGAATGAAGAAGGATGTAAACATGTAAAATAATAACCACATTTCCAAAGTTAATTGTGTTGACCAAAAAGTCCATTGATAGAAGAATGTATGAACAAGAGCTAATGTGTACATGGAATGGAAGATTACACACCCTAAAAGAAGAAAAGCGTCATATATCCTATAATGTGGATTATGCTGGGTGAAATAGGAAAGTCACAAACATTCGCTTTATGATTTTCCTATATGATGTTTCCAAAGTCAATAAATTAATAGAGACAGAAATCGGAATGGCAGTGTCCAAGGACAGGGAAGAGGAGAAAATTAATTGTGGCCTGACGACTACAGAATTTAATTTTTACAAGATGGAAAGGGTCTGGAGATCTGTAATACAGCAAGGTGAAAACCCAGAACACTAAACAGTACACTCTAAAATGATCAATTCTATGTTGTGTGCATTCTATCACAATTTCAATTGTCATAGTTAAAAAGTAAACCATTGCCCTGGAAGGCATCAGTTTTAACTTCCTAAAATCCATTTTCAAACCCATAACCTGCTGGTGCCTTGGCAAATCATACCACTGATGCTAACAATTCTCCTTCCCACTGTCAAGGCTTTCCTGTCCTCCGTCACTCTCTGTTATTCCCTATCAAGTATCCTCTAGAAGTGTTGGCCAAGTACAGTCCTATTAATAGTACAGACTATTAATGATGCCTACGGGACATAAAAGTGTCCAGAGATCTTGGAAGAAAAAACAACTGTGTCCACAAACATGTAATAAATTTGAAATGTAAGAAAAAAATATGATTTAACAATGACAACAAAAAACTCATTATGTACTCAGCTATGATTACAATGCTAAAACTTGTGTATTCACAAGAAAAATTTCATCAGAGGGCTTGGCTCAGAGGATGGCTCCATGGGTAACGTGCTCATCCCACAAACACGAACACCCCAACACCCATGTAAATGCAAGGAAGGTATGATGATGTGTGCCTATAACTTAGTGTTCAGGGTACAGAGACGGGATACCTGGAGTATGCTGGATAGCCAGACTAGTCAAAATGATAAATTCCAGGTTCAATGAGAGACCCTGCCTCAATATATAAGGTGGAGAGGAACAAAAAAAAAAAAACACCCAGTGTTGATCTCAGGCCTCCAAATGTATCCAAACACAACACACATGCACCTAAAAACACCCCTATCATGAGCACATGAGCACACACACCAAACACACATATGTTAAAATAAAAACATTGGGGGGGGGGTGAGACATGGTTTCTCTGTCGCTTTTGGAGCCTGTCGTGGATCTAGCTCTTATAGCTCAGGCTGGCCTCGAACTCACAGAGATCCACCTGCCTCTGTCTCCTAAGTGCTGGGATTCAAGGCGTGTGCCACCACTGCCTGGCAAAATAAAAACATTTTATCAGGGCTAGGGGTACAACTCATCAGTAAAATGGTTGCCTAGCATGTGTACATAGATCCTGGTTTCAATCCCCAGCACCAAAATAAAAGGAAAAGAAAAAAACAGACTTAACAAGTCAGTTCCTTTTAGTAATATTCAATTGCTGGGATGCATTTGATCTCAGCCATTTACATAGCATCACTTGCATTTGTTCAACTGTCAATTTTTGCTGCACTTCAGCAATTTGTAAAAATAGATCAACACTCCACCAAAGTTGGGGTGGTGGCCCATGCCTATAACCCCAGCACTCAGAAAGAATAAGACCTCAAGTTTGAGGTGTCTGGAGTACATAGTGAGAGTTTCATAAAAAAAAAATATCCAACCGAGAGATTATTCCCTTGAGCTAGGTGTGGTAATGCACTCCTATAGTCCCAGCACTGGGAAAGGAGAGACAGTAGAATCAGTAACTTAAGGTCAACCCCTGGCTACAGAAGCTCCTCAGTGGAAAAAAAAATACACAAAACCAGGACACCTTTAGTCCCAGCACTCAGGAGGCAGAGGCAGACAGATCTCTGGGAGTTTGAGGACAGCCTGATCTACAGAATGAGTACCAGGACAGCCAAGTCTATGTAGAGAGACCCTGTCTCAAAGAACAAATACATTAAAAACTTTTCAAAGGAGAGAAAAATTATTCCCCACTCACAAAAATAAAAGGCTATTGAAGGCTGGGCATGGTAGCATATACCTGTAAATCCTAGCACTCAGAAAACTAAGGCAGGAAGACAGCTACAGGTTCAAAGCCAGCCTGGTCTGCATAGCAAGTTAAAGTTCAACCTGCACTTCAGAGTGAGATCTTGGCTCCAAAAAGCAAACTGAAAATCAGTCACTGAAGTGCTACAGTGAACAAGATCAAGCAGTCAACATTCCATCATGGAGGGAAGAGAGCCCCTGAAGGCCCCAATCCTATCGAAGGCACTATTAGCAGTTGAAGGCTACTAAGGAGGGAAAAATCATTCCGCCTTGGTGAACACGGACACTAGGAGGTTGCTAGTGCCCCAGTGAATTGGTACATACCCATGTGCATACGGGCAGCACTAACTGGACTTGTGATTATTTACAAAAATAAGAAAATCTGAAGCTGGTGGTGACTCTAAAGGAAGTTAAAGGGAGGTAGTGGCGGATGAATATGACATATACATTCTATAAATGTATGGAACTTGCAAAGCATAAAATATATTCTTTAAAATAAAACTGTATTAATGTGACAAAAGAAATACTGCAGCACAAAGTCTGTCCATAAACAGAAGCAGCATGTGAAATCGTGTAGATAGAGTCCGACTCTGTATCATCAGAATGGGAATTTATGAAAGTGTTGGGGAAAACAAGAAAAAGAATGATGGCCAGATGACAAGGAAAAAGAAACACAGTGATTCTATGAAAGTTAGATGCTGTTTTTCCATAGACTCCTACACTTTGTCTGTTGGGAAACCAACACACAGCATCAGGAAAACACCCAGAGCCCTTGAATCCTTTCCCAAAACAAAGCACAATGACCCTTCTGGTGAACTAGCTAAGATTTTCCAGAATAAGCTAAAAATTGTGCTTCACAGGATGTTGAAGGTTCAAGTTGTTCTATTGCCAAGAACTCTGTAAAACAACTCACAGCGTTAACATTCATGTGCCAAGAAGATGGGCTAGCTCATTGGCATCATTTGCCTATCAACTGACTGCATGAGCATCATCTCATATCAATAGCGTTCTGCATAAATGAGGCCTTCCCCTGGTGTTTGTGGGAATAGATATTTCATATTACATCTGCAGTACATTTACCCATGGCCTGTGCAACGAGCCACGTGAGTACAAGCTCAGGGTTTTCTTTTGTTGATCTCTAAATACCCACATTACAAGAATCATTTCTCCTTCAGGGAAAAACGACTTGGGGAACTGCAGCTGTGCAAGCAGCATTGCAGGGTTTTGCTAGGTGAGTCAAACCAGCCACAGAAAGAAAAAGAGAATTGCAATTACCTAAAGCTATAGCGAAGCTAGCATAATTCAGATGCCAAGTTCTATCATCACAATTGTCTGTTTCTGTTTCTGTGTGCGCCTGGTTGTTTAGGATTTTCTTTCTTTCTTTCTTTCTTTTTTTTTTTTGATTTTCAAGACAGGATTTCTTTGTGTAGCCCTGGCTGTCCTGGAGCTCGCACTGTAGACCAGGCTGACCCAAACTCACAGAGATCTGCCTACCTTTGCCTCCTGAGTGCTGGGATTAAAGACATTCGACACCACTGATCAGCTTATTTGTATTTTTAATTTTTTATTTTTATTTCTGTGTATGTGCATGCTTATGTGTGTGTGTGTGTGTGTGTGTGTGTGAGAGAGAGAGAGAGAGAGAGAGAGAGAGAGAGAGAGTGTGTGTGTGTGTGTGTGTGTGTGTGTGTGTAAATTCACATTCATGCAGGTGACCAAGTAGACCAGAAAGGATCCATCAGAGCTGGAGTTAGAGGCCGTTGTAACCCACCCAGCATAGGTTCTGGGAACCAAACTCTGGTTCTCTGCAAGAGCAGCAAGTGCTCTCAACTGTGTCCTGTTCCCTGAATAACTGGACCTTCTGAGACAGGGTCTTCTTTCTGTGGCTCACATTGGCCTTGATTTCAAGGTAGCTGGGAATAACTTTGAACTTGTAACTTCCTGCTTCTATTTCCTTGTTCTGGGAATACAGGCATGCAACGCTGCACCTGCTTGCTACCATGTTCGCTTCATTTCAGACTCTGCAATCTTTCCCCATTATTTCCACCATATATACTTTCAGGCCGAACTCTTCTATGCCTCCCTTCCACCAGTGTCACCTACTGTCTCCTTGGCTTTATTGGCTACAGTCGAACTCGATCACATGCCTACTCAGGAATCGGTTTGGGGAGAAATAAATACTTGGCCAGTTATGACAGTGCAAACTTGTCATCCCTGCCTTCATGAGGCAAAGGCGAGAGACGGGCAGTTCAGAACTAGCCTAGGTGACATAGTAGATTCGAGCACACATCTGGACTACTAAGACTACCTCTTAGACGGGATGAGGAGAGAGAGAGAGAGAGAGAGAGAGAGAGAGAGAGAGAGAGAGAGAGAGAGAGAGAGATTACAGTTGAAAACTTTGAATCACATTCATCTCTTGTGCTAGAGATGAAATAAACCCTCCCCAAAGCACAGCTTGATAAGCAAAAATACATGCTCTTCCAAAATAAAACCAGAGAGAGCCACATGAAGGAAATGTTGAACAAAGGATAGATACGGGGTGATAATATATCACTATATGTATGTCCAACTGTAGCATATAAGTAAAATGGCAGTGTCCTTGCACCCATTTGTTCATTCAGGACAGCCAGGTGTCAGCAGTATGGTTCTTGAGTCGATGTGGGAGTAATCTGACTAAATTGCTTACACTCCGTGACTGCTATGAGAAGTCATATGTAGCAGGTGGATGGGGCTTTTCTAACAGGCAGAGCGCGTTAACTAATAAGAAGATGTCCGTGCAAAGAATGACACTAACAACACCAGAAAGACGTTATCTGCCAGAAAGACATACACTGTGTGTTCTCTCTCATCTGTGGATGCTAACTTTGAATCTTTATGTATCTGTGTTTAAATCGGAGTGCCCATAGAAGGCAGGAAGCTAACAGTGAACCATGCAGAGAATTTCAAGGGATGAAGGGAGGGTGCAGGTAGTAAGACTGGTAGATGGGCGGGAGAATAATGAAAGATTACCAATTCAAAAAAAAAAAAAACACTTTTGAAGAGGAACATGGGATGTACTCACTCATATTTGGTTTCTAGCCATAAATAAAGGACATTGAGCCTATAATTCGGGTTCTTAGAGAAGCTAAATAAGAAGGAGAACCCAAAGAAAAACATATAGGCACCCTCCTGAATAGTAACCTTCATCAGGCGATGAAAGGAGACAGAGATGGAGACCCACATTGGAGCACCGGACTGAAATCTCAAGGTCCAAATCAGGAGCAGAAGGAGAGAGAGCATGAGCAAGGAACTCAGGACCACGAGGGGTGCACCCACACACTGAGACAATGGGGATGTTCTTTTGGGAACTCACCAAGGCCAGCTGGCCTGGGTCTGAAAAAGCCTGGGATAAAACCGGTCTCGCTGAACATAGTGGACAATGAGGACTACTGAGAACTCAAGAACAATGGCAATGGGTTTTTGATCCTACTGCACCTATTGGTTTTGTGGGAGCCTAGGCAGTTTGGATGCTCACCTTACTAGACCTGGATGGAGGTGGGTGGTCCTTGGACTTCCCACAGGGCAGGGAACCCTGATTGCTCTTTGGGCTGACGAGGGAGGGGGACTTGATTGGGGGAGAGGGAGGGAAAGGGGAGGCGGCGGTGGGGAAGAGACAGAAATCTTTAATAAATAAAGAAAGAAAGAAACAAAAAAAAGAAAAAACACTTTTGAAAAAAGCCATATGAAAAACTACTAAACTACTACTGTAAGAAGCTTCCTAAAATATACATATTTTTACCCTGTAAGGGGGAGACAATGCCTCTAGCAGACACCATAAGTCATCAAATAACAAGCCTAGTGCCAAGTAAGCATTACTGCTTTTGGTGTTGTTGCCTAGTGTGGCCCCATAGATTTCCCCCCACTACATTATAGGTTATTGCCATTGCTCTTGATTACCTCCATAGCTTGATGGTAAGAACCTACTGCTGAAAGAGCCATAAGTGACTCATAGACCTGGAAAAATTAAGCTGGTACCAACCATATCAAGCATATGTGAGTTTCTGTACACATATCACACACACACAGAGGGGGGGTCACCTGGGATATATATATATATATATCCCTGTCTCAAAAAAATCATAATAATAAACAAAGGATGGCTCAGTGGGTAAGGGTTACTGCCAAGCCTGATGACCTGAATTTCATCCCTAGAATCCAGTTGGTGGAAGGAGAGATTTGAGTCTTTCTGTAACCTCCACACATAAGCCTACTCCCACCAGAGACCTACACAATAAAAATTAAATAAAAGTGGAGAGATCAGATGGGGGTGGGCTGGGTACATTGAGTACTTGCCTAGCAAGTACAAAGCCCTTAAATTCAATCCTCAGCACTAAGTAAATGAGGTGTGGTGGCATACATCTGTAATTCCAGCACTCAAGTGGAGGGAAGAGGATCAGAAGTTCAGAGTCATCCACGGCTACACAGAAATTTCAAGGCTAGCCTGGACTACATAAGATCCTAGCTAAAAAAAAAAAAAAAATCAGATTGAGGTACAAAAAGGTCAATCACCAACCAGGATCTTGACCCCCTCTCTAATTTTCATGTGTTCCTTCCTCTCATAAAGAATCACTGATGCGGGGCTGGAGAGATGGCTCAGAAGTTAAGAGCACTGGCTCTTCCAGAGGGCCTGAGTTCAATTCCTGGCAACCACATGGTGGCTCACAACCATCCATAATGAGATTTGGTGCCCTCTTCTGGCCTGAAGGCATGCCGGCAGAACACTGTATACATAATAAATAAATAAATAAATAAATAAATAAATAAAATCTTTTAAAAAAAGAATCATTGATGCATTTTGATTTGGGAGTATAGCTTAAAATAATATCCAATTCTACTTAAACAAAGTAGATTGATATATATACATATATATGTTGTGTATTTTATATATTTTATATATTTTATTTATATATATATATAATCAACCCAGGATTAGATGTGTGCACACACACACCTTTCTTCAATACCTAAGAGAAAGACAGAAGGGACTTTTTTTTTAGAAATTCACAAAGAAGCAAAAACACCCACCCCCGCAAGATACAACAGCAGATGAAATATGATAAATAGTGGGGATTCAAGCTGCAGAGTAGATGGCCAAGTGTTGAATGCCACATAATGAAGCAGAAAAACTAAACGGCTGCTAGGTATGAAGTAACACAAAGAAAATGATTCATGTCCCAGAACTTCAGAAAGGCTTAGGAACTAGAAAGGGAGAGAACCCTCTGAAAGTGAAGAGTAGGGGCTAAGGGAGCCAAAATCAAAATTTGTAAAAATTCCTTTAAAGAAATAGCTAGATCCAAGGTTTTCATTCTAGTCCTACAGACTCCTAAATACAGAGTGAATGTGTGTCAAAGAGATAGTGAAGACACATACAGCCTAGCAAAACTGGCCAAGGATCATTCAAGAAACATGCTGGGCCTGGTGGTCTGCCTATTTTCTCAGCTATACAGGAAGCTGGAGGCATAAGATAGCACAGTCCAAGCCTAGCCTGGACAACTTAGACCCTGTCTTAATGGAAAATTTAAAAGTGAGGATAGAGAATGGAGTTACAGTGATACAGAACTTGCCTAACATATGTGAGGCCCTTGGTTCAAGGCCCACTATCACCACTGTCTTGGTTAGGGTTTCTATTGCTACGAAGAGACACTATGACCATGGCAACTCTTATAGAGAAAACAATTAATTGGGACTGGCCTTACAGTTCAGAGGTTCAGTCAATTATCATCACGGCAGGGAGCAGGGCAGCATGCAGGCAGACATGGTGCTGGAGAAGTAGCTTAGAGTCCTACATCTTGCAGGCAATGGAAAGTTGACTGAGACATTGGGAAGTACCCTTGAGCATAGGAAATGTCAAAAGTTCGCCTATACAGTGACACACTTCCTCCAACAAGACCATACCTCCTAATAGTGCCACTCCCTTGGGGGGGGGGGCATTTTCTTTCAACCCACCACAACCACCATCACCAATAACAACAATAGTAATGATACTACTAATAAATGAATAGTTATAAAATGCTACTGGCTCTGTATTATCAGAGGAAACCATATAAGTGGGAAAAGGCTAAGTAAGTATGTCTGGTTGTAAAATATGTTGATTCACTTAAGGAAGTAAAATAAAATTATTTATTTATAAGAATTGGGGCCTTTTTTTTTTTAGTCCATCAACATCTCAGAAGCCTTGAGTTCAAGAAAATGCATTTTCTCCCCTCCCCATGATCTACTAGAATATTCAGCTTTGGGGATTGAGTATCTCAACGGTAGAGAAGTTTGCTAAGATGCATGAGGCCCTAAGTTCAGCCTCCAGTACTACAGAACAAAAAGCGCAGAGGAGGAAGGGAAAGGGAAAAGAAGGAAGGCAAGAGAAAAGAGAACCAGAAAGGCTGAGTGTGGTGGTACACGCTTGCAGTCAAAAGAGAACTGCCTATGCAAGCAGAAAAACCATAATGAAGTAAGTTTAACTTAGCAACAAAACTCTTACAATCTGCCAAAACAATAAAGGCTTTGAGGTTATCATTCATGTTGCACATTTCTATTGGGCAAAAATATGCTATTTGCTGTGTAAGTCTACAGCGTACGAATGTTAATTAATACCAAGTAGGTTGTCACAGACGAGTAGCCCCGGAAGAGAAAACAAATGTACCGCAGTTGGTTTTAATGTCAACTTGCCACTTATTAGAACCACCTGAGTAGGGGGCTTAACTTGAAGAATTGTGTTGATGGCTGTGGAAGAATCATCCTGATTGTGGGTGGCACCTTCTGGAGCAGCACAGATTGAAAAGAAAGAAGGTACTTCAGAAGGAAGTTTAGTCTCACGTTTTGCTCATTTGGCCTTCTCACATGCCTCTGAGTTCATTTGCCCCATTGTCACCATCGCTGCTAAGTTCTTCAGTGGCAGGTGAACCAGTGTTTCCAAGCTTACATCATGAAATAGGAACCAGGGACTCTCCAGGAACTTCCTGAGCTACAGATACCAGGTTAGGACTCCTAAGGAACCCCACCTTGTGACTGAGTGACTATGTTAGATTGTTACCCCGTGAGAGACAGCTTTTTGGGACTACTCCAGCTATTGGGGCGTCCTACCTCAAGGACTAAGTGCTAGGCTCTCGGCATCTCAGGTATGACTGTGCTGTTATTATTTTAAAGCTCAATCAATTCTGATACGTGCAAACATGTATGTATGTTTGTATTCATCGTCTTTGTTCTGTTCCTCTAAAGAACTCTGACTAAAAACTGACAGAAAATGGAGAGGGGTGTTATGAAGTACTGGACATCACATGGCTATTCCACACACAAATTCATACCGCTGTGATCACCTTCACAAGATCAAGATCAAGAGAATCAAAACTTCCATCAGACAGAGGGATGATCTCGAAAATATACAAAGAACTCAAGAAATTGGTTATCAAAAGAACAAATAATCCCATAAATAGTGGAGTACAGACCTAAACAGAGAACTCTCAACAGAGAAATCTAAAATGGCTGAAAGACACTTAAAGAAATGCTCAACATCCTTAGTCATCAGAGAAATGCAAATCAAAACAACTCTGAGATTCCATCTTATACCTGTAAGAATGGCCAAGATCAAAAACGCTAATGACAACTTACACTGGAGAGGTTGTGGGGAAAAGGGAACACTTCTGCATTGCTGGTGGGAGTGCAAGCTGGTACAGCCCCTTTGGATGTCAGTGTGGTGATTCCTCAGAAAATTAGTAAACAGCCTTCCTCAAGACACAGTAATACCACTTTTGGAGATATATATACATATATACATATATATCCAAAGGATGCTCAATCGTACCACAAGGACATGTGCTCAACTATGTTCATAGCAGCATTGTTTATCATGACCAGAACCTGGAAACAACCTAAATGCCCCTCGACTGAAGAATGGATAAGGAAAATGTGATACATTTACACAGTGGAGTACTACACAGCAGAAAAAAATAACAACATCTTGAAATTTGGGGGCAAATGGGTGGATCTAGAAAACATCATATTGAGTGAAGTTACTCAGACACAGAATGACAATTATTATATGTACTCACTCATAAGTGGCTTTTAGACATAAAGCAAAGAAAACCAGCCTACAATTCACAATCCCAGAGAACCTAGACAACAATGAGGACCCTAAGAGAGACATACATGGATCTAATCTACATGGGAAGTAGAAAAAGACAAGATCTCCTGAGTAATGGGACCATGGGAACCTTGGGGGAGGGTGGAAGGGGAGGGGAGAGGAAGGGAGGCAAGCAGAGAAAAATGTATAGCTCAATAAAATGAATAAAAAGGTTAAAAAAAGAAAACCACATACCAGGACCAAGTTAGCTTCATTTTATGGATAAAAGGTTAGTTCAATATGAACAAATCAATAAGTGTAATTCTGCACATAAATAGACTGAAGGACAGAAATCACGTGATCATCTCAATCGACACGCAAAAGACTTTTTAACAAATTTCCACAGCCCTTCATGATAAAGCCCTGGAAAAAACTAGGAACACAAGTAATATATCACAACAAAAAATAGCTATACATAACAAGCCTATATCCAAAACTGTATTAAATGGGGGGAAAACTGAGAGCATTTCTTCTGAAATCAGTAATGAGATAAGGGTGCGTATTCTCTCCACTTTATTCTATATTTAATGTCTTAGCTAGTGCAGTAAGACAAGAGAATAAAATGTGACGGGATACAGAAAAGAAAGATGCCAAATAATCCCTACTTGCAGATGACATGATTTTAAAATCAAAAGACCTTAATTTTCTGTCAAGAAACACGTCTCACATATTTTCAGCAAAGTCGCAGGACTCAAAATCAACACAAAAATCAATAGCTCTTATTGGCTACTCTCCATAGCCTGATGGTAAGGCCCTATTGCAGAAGAGAGAACTTACTTGTATCATTGATCATGGGGAAACTGAGCTGGCACCCCACTGGAAGTTCGCCCCTACTGACTAGCACTCATGGTGCTCAAAAGGTAGTTTTCATGCTACTAGAAGGGAAGAGTAGTCATCAATATGTCCAAGCTACAAATCCTATGACCTACATTACAACACAGACCTGCCGGAAATATATACTAGTGAGAGTGTTTTGCATAAACATTATGAAAGTAACCATGAACATTTTTATTGGATTTTAGACCCATTCCATGAGGTGCTGCTAAAGAAGCCAAGAACCTGAGACTAGATAAGCCATGGACCTAGGGGGAAACCTCTTAATTTTCAGCTAAAGGAACATAGCAATAAAATGGCTCCTGGTGACATATTGTTAGACCCATAGATTAATTCATAATTCAACCTTCATCGAAGAAGCTTCTTCTTAAAGTGGGTGGTAATTAACATAGAGCCCCACAACTAGACAATGTGCAGAGAATGAAAGGCTTTGGAGCACAGCCATAAATGGAATGCCTATGCAGAAGATGAAGCAGAGACATTGTAAGAGTCAGAGGTGGTGAGTGACTCCGAGGAAGTTGCCTTCTAAACACAACAGTGCCTTCCAGACACAACAGGATTTATACACAAATGAACTCACAGAGACTGTGGCATGACACATAAGATCAAACCAAACAAACATTTTTTTTCTCAAGCACTGAGAAGTGGACACAAAGTTCCACCCCTAAACTGAGAAGCTATTTGCAATTGGTGCCTTCTGGGAAAGGGAAAAACCAGCTTTCTCCAGTGCAGCATTCACCAAGTTTAGCCAACCATACTCCAGTGCAGGCCCCATGTCCTTGAGCAGTTGACCAATACAAAACAGACTCCATGTTTTTTGTAAACTTTTGCTTTTAGTCCTTTTTTTTCTTACTGCTTTTCTTTTTTTCCATTTGTCTGTTTTGACTTTCACTTTTTTGTTGTTGTATTTCTTGTTTTTGAGAGAGAGAGAATGAGTGATGTTGGGTGACTAAGAAGATGGGGGGGTGTCTGGGAAGAGTTAGGAGAAAGGAAAGAATATGACTGAAATATGGGAAATTTTTTAAATACAAATGGCAGAAAAGTGTTTGGACACATGTTATACATCCTTAGCCATCAACGAAATGCGATTTAAAACTGCTTGGCAATTCCACCTCACTTCAGTCACAATGGCTATCGCCAGTAAAACAGCAACAAATACCGACAAAGATAAGAGGAAAGAGGAACCCTTATGTACTGCTATTGCTGTGTGAACTTGTACAGTGGCTGTGGAAATCACTATTGTGCTTCCTCAATAAACTGACAATAGAACTACCACAGGGGAATATGCCCAAAGGAGTCTAAGTCAGCACACCACAGCGATATTTGTACAACCATGTTGATAGCTGCACCATTCACAATAGCTAGGTGATGGAACCAGCCTAGAAGTCTATCAACAGATGGATGGATACAGAAAATGAGGTACAGGGCTAGAGAAATGACTCAGAGATTCAGCATCCTTGCTGCTGCTCTTCTGCCTCATAACCCACTGTAACTCCAGTCCCAGAAAATCCAACACCCTCTTCTGTCCTTCTGTCAAGCATGTGCTCGGTACACAGACATACACGCTGACAAAGCACATATACACATGAAATAAGTCATTTCTTCTTGTCTTCTAAGACAGAGTTTCACTGTGTAGCTCTGGGTGCCCTGGAACTAGCTCTGTAGACCAGACTGTCCTTAAACTCACAGTAATCCACCTGCCTCTACTTCCAGAGTGCTGAGATTAAAGGTGTGCGCCGCCACCACCCAGCTAGAAACAAATGATTTTTAAAGAAAATGAGGTACATATACACAATGGAATATTTGGGATCCATAAAAGAAAAAGAAATTGTGACATTTTCAGAAAGTGGATGCAACTGGAAATCATTACACTAAGTGAAATAATCCAGACATAGACAAATAGAGGACAGCATGGTTTCTCTCATATAAGAACACTAGATTTAAAACTATATATGCATTGGGATAAAACCGGACTTGCTGAACATAGCAGACATTGAGAATTACTGAGAACTCAAGAAGAATGGCACTTGGTTTCGATCCTACTGCATGTACTGGCTTTGTGGGAGCCTAGGCAGTTTGGATGCTCACCTTACTAGACCTGGATGGAGGGGTGAGGTCCTTGGACTTCCCACATGACAGGGAACCCTGATTGCTCTTTGGACTAGAGAGGGAGGGGGAGTTAATGGGGAAGGGGGAAGTGGGAGGCGGTGGAGGGGAAGAGGCAGAAATCTTCAACAAATAAATAAATAAATAAGAAGTCATAAAAAAATATATATGCATGTGTTCGCTCTCATCTGTAGTTAGTTCCTAGCTCCAAAGCTTCAGCTATAAGTAGAAAACATAAAACAACAACAGAAATCAGGAAATTCCAAAGGGACCATATATGAAGCAGGTGGGGAGGGAGGCAGGGGCTGGCAATATCATGATACAGATGATCTGAGATGGGAAACGAGGATGGGAAGGGAGTTCATACAGAAGGAGAAGGAGAGAGAAGAAATAACATCAAAGCCTCAAGGAATCATATTATCTTATGCTGTGGGATGATTAATAATTAAGTGTGAATACGTTTTCCTCTCACTGATTAATAATAAAAGCCGTCTGACCAATCACCAGGCAGAATAAGATTAGGCGGAACAATCAAACTGAGAACTCAGATGAGGAGGGGCAGAGTTGGGGGAGAAATCAGTGAGCCCCCCGAGCAGTAAGATATACTAGGCCACAAGGAAAGCCATTAACTACACGGCAGTGCATAGATTGGGTTAACTTAAAAGTAGGAGCTGGTTAGCAGTAAGCCTGAGGAAGAGGCCAAACATCCTGGAATTAATATTAAGTCTCCGAGTGATTATTTAGAAGCGACTGCAGCATGGGGTGGGACACAGAAACTTCTCAGTACCATCTTATATTTACCTAAAATTATAATTATAGACAGCACACATGCACACACATACACAGAAGGGCTAACGATGCTCTCCACTAGAACCAGAAACTAGTTCTCTCCTCTTCTCTTCTCTCTGTTTCTGTCTCATGCACCTGCAACTGTTGGAGTCTTCACACTGCCAGGAAGCTTTTCAGTCACTGACAGGACCAGAAGTGGCACGGCAAACAATACAAGCAAACCTATTTGGGCACAGCCCTGAGGACCAATTCCTCTCATGCAAAGGGAATTGTGCTAGAGAAAAAAATAGGGGTTGAAGCCAAACAGTCAGATTCTGCTATCAGGAAGTGTGTCAGGGTGCAGCTCATCAAGAACAGCAAGAAAATGACAGTGTTTGTGCCCAATGATGGCTGCTTGAACTTCACTGAGGAAAAGGATGAAGATGAAATTGCTGGATTTGGTTGAGAAGGTCCTGCTGTCGATCATTTCCCTGAAGTCTGTCTTAAGGCTGTTAAAGTAACCAATGTGTCTCTTTTGGCCCTGAACAAAGGCAAGAAGGAAACTATGATCAGAAATTTTGACTATGGAAACACAGTGATAAATTTTCACATTAAAAATAGACTAACCAAAACCCCACTACCAGGCATGAGAAGCCGCCTTTCAAACGGTGGTTTGGGGTAATCCAAGTGACTCCCCAAACTATACATTTCCTTGCTTGCCCCTCAGAGGTTGAAGGTCACCTCCCATTGCTGAAGATACCATGCAGTCAGGACATAGGACTTGGATGGTTCAAGCTGGATCTAACCTGAAAGCCTCCTTCCTGCAGCCTAGCTTCCATGGTAGCAGAAAATACTATTCAAGCTGCCAAGGGAGGGAAGCAACTAATAGTCCTACCCAGCTTGATGCCTATGAAGCACAACAATGACTAGCATGGCAAGACAGATGTAAAGCTGCAATAGTGGCACTCACATGCTGCTGGTAACCAACAGCTGTCTGGTTAAACTTTGGACTTTTTCCGCAGTAGGGAAATCATGCCTGGTACTGGAAATTTAACCAACTTCCTGGGTCTAGTGAGGTCATAGACCTACGAAAAGAATTCACTATCACCACTTTGCTAAACCAACATAATTTCTTCTTGCATTCTAAATTTTATCCTTAAACTCTTAAATAGATGCAACAACCCGTCTTCGTCTAAGAAGCCCCTCTACAGCAAATGGAGACCATCACAGAAAGTCACAACTGGAAACAATGCAGGGATTAATGACCATGGGGAGCCGATGGGTGATACACCTATATCACAGCTCCAGCATCTATGGCTCAGGGAAGATGGTGGAAGAAGAGCTGGAAAGATTGTTAGAGCAAGAAAACTGGGAAGACTGCTGTGAAGACCTCTCCTAGAACTGTCTGGATAGAGAAGACTAGAGCAATGGCAATATCAAGAGTGATCACACTAATGCAGAATGCAAGGGAGGAGGGTTATGGAGTCCCAGCCCTGGACAAAGAACTATAGGCAACGAATGACTGCTGAGACAGGGAGAATTAGCATCTCCCAGGGATGGGCTCCTGAATTAGTTATTCAATACGAAGTGGTCGCATACATATATGTATGTATGTAACAACAAAATCAAATCAAAGGAGGCTGTCAATTTTAGGGAAAGACATGAAAGGGAAGATAACCCACCAGAGAGGGGCAGAGAGTATGGGAGGGGGCAGTGGAGGAGGGCAATGAATGACAACAAAGTATAATGACACATACACATGAAAATGACACACTGAAACTTATTATTTTGCATAAAATTTGTTGACAAAATAAGAAGAGCAAATACAAATTCAAAAATGAAAAGACTGATTCAGTCTCACCACAGAATCTGACCATATTTTAAGAAAACACGCCTTAGTGTATAAATGGAACAGACGGACAGTCATAAAGTAGAGAAGAGAGTCAACACTGCCTGGGTAGAGTCCAAGGAGTTGAACAAGAGAGCCATTCTGCCCATGTGGCTTCCCAACCGCCTGAAAGAGCCCTCCACACACCTTCACACACATCTCCAGGGCCTCACAGCCCTGCTGGCGTCCTAGCTCCTCTCTCCAACCTCTTGGACTGGCTGTCTCCCACACCCGGTCCAGTCTTGTCTCACATGGGGTCATTCCTTTCTCTTGCCCCTTTCTTTGGATCAGTCTTATTCTCAACTCTCTTAAGGTTCTACCCTTTGCTTTGCAAAAAGCCTTCCCTGTCCTCATGCAAAGAGAAAGTACTGGCTTGCATGTATCTAATGCCGGCTCTCCCCGCAAACCCACCAAAGTCAACTGTCACCAGAAAACCTAAGTTTCCTGCTTATTTTAGTAAGGGAGACCAGGACCTTGACAGCCCTTATAGCATCTCAGAAGAGCAACGACAAAATTAGGATATTTATGAGGTCTTCTTGGCAGTTATGCACTAAATCTGGTCAATATCATTCCTCGCTGCACTAGCCTCCTGAGTTCTATCACCATGAATTAACGTTACACGCTCTTGAACTTCACTTAAGTGGAATTGCACAGTATTTCCTCTTGAGTATCTGGCTTCTTTCACTTATTATGTCCGTGAATCTTATCTGTGGTTAAGCGCAGCAGGGGCCTGTTTTTACGGGATTGCTGTGTAATGTGTAGTGTTCTGTTTATCCATCGCCCTGTCACCGAATGCTAGAGTTATCTTTAGTTCTTGCCTATTATGTGCAAAGTTCATGAACAGTCTCAGGAAGTCTTCTGGCAGACATGGACACCACTTTTCTTGATTCTATATGTAGCATTGCAGTTCTTGGGTCGCGGGGTGCCATATGTTTTCCTTCAGTAGATAATGCTAAGGGGATTTGACACTGTTTAAATCAACTCATATGTAGTTTAATGGATTCTAATGAGCGTCCGGAGCGTCTAAATGAGAGACCTCCTGTTCCACTTGACTCTGAGCTCTATAGGGTCCAAATGACATCTATCTTCCTCATGTAGTACAGAGCCTGCTGCAGCTGGGATGGAAATGTACAAGTAAGAATTCTCAGTCCAACACTGAGAAATATCTCTTACGTCCATATTCTAGGTGAGTCAATATACAACACACTAACCCCAAATTTCCTAACGTATCCTAATCACTTGGCTCTATGTGTGTGAAGAAAGATTTGTAAACATGCTGTAAGATTTCAGTACTGTAAAGACATACAAAAATAAATGGAAATGTATTTGGGGGCTGGGAGACAGGGTTTCTCTGTGTAGCCCTGACTGTCCTGGAACTCACTCTGTAGACCAGGCTGGCCTGAAACTCAGAGATCTGCCTGCCTACACCTCCCAAGTGCAGGGCTAAAAGATGTGTGTTACCACTGCCTGGCTCAGATTTATTTTTGTAGTTTTAATAATGGAACCCAGGGCCGCATGCGTGCTAGGCAAGTGATATGCTACCAAAGCACACCCTGAGCACCAGTAACTAACTTTGTTCTTTCTTTTCCTTTCTCTCTCTCTCTCTCTCTCTCTCTCTCTCTCTCTCTCTCTCTCTCTGTATGTCTTTTGCTGGGAATTAAGCCTAGTGGTCTTATACATGCTTGTCAAATGCTCCACCAGAGTTAAGAATCTCCCTCTCTTTCCTCCCTCCCTCCCTTCCTAGATATCCATTAACAGATGAAAGGATAAAGAAAATGTGGCCATACACACAATAAAATTTTATGCAACCATAATGGCAAAGGAAATCATGACATTTACAGAGAAATGAATGCATTTGACAACCATTATGTAAAGCAAAATAAGCCAGACTCCAGAAGAGAAAAACACATTTGCTCTCATATATGGAACTTAGACTTAAAATTATTCATAGTACTGTGTGTGTGTGTGTGCGCGCATTTACAAATATGGGTTTGTAAGTCTCAAAGTAAAAAGGAGCTTATGAGAAGAGATGAAGAAATTATAGTGGAAGTAGGAATTACGGAGAACAATGGAACAGATGAAATAGAAAAAGAAAAATCAGAAGTCTCTGAAGGGGAATGGGGGGCAGCATCAAGGAGGGGGATTAATGAGAACAAATTATAATGAGATATATGACATTAACATGTAAAATATATACATATATGAAATGCTATAATGCAACACAAACTCCAGTGCCGTCTTGTGATATGACATATGTCATTATGCTGGACGGGAGCAACATGTTCCATGGGACTAAGCTTCCTGGAGGTCCATGGCAGACAGCCCGGTATTAGCCACGGCTGAGGCATAGACGGGTTTCTCGATTAGCTGGCTATGCATCATATGAGCTTTGCACAATCTCTTTCATAATAATGATAGTCTTTATATATACAAGACAAGGATCATTCTCTTCAGGAACAGCTCTGGGATAGGGAAGCACAGTATGGGAATGTATAAGACTACAGCAAAACCTTTGTCATACACAGGGTGTATGATGAGCAAGGGAATAGATGGGTTAATGTTGATGGACAAAGACTTATATTATACTTTGAACTTTCTGGATAGGCTTGCTAGATCCCAACCCCCATGATGTCTGCTGCATAAGAAGGTACTAAAAAGTATAGTTCAGCAGGTGCAGAGAACTGATTAGGTATATTTGGTCACTAGATAAAATAAAGGGTTAGGAGGAGGAAGGGCCATGATAGCGATAATGAGACAGAAACTTTCTATTCATAAGATGAAACCACTTGTCTGAGGTTTACGTTCTCAAGGACAAGATTTCCTCTTCTAAGGATGCTTTATGTCTAACACCTGTTCCTGATAATGTACTTTTCTTAAATATTACTGATGTGACTGAAAGAAGCTTTCATACTGTGCCAACCAATGATACATGACCTTCTGATTTGTTCTTTGTTTGAATACTATATAATGAAAACATGAATTCAGTAAAATCGCAGCAGATTCCAACCACTCTCTTGTGTGTTGTGTCTGTCTGTCATTCGCCGAACTTGTGCCTTCCTGTTACCAGGACCCTGCTTCTCCCAAGGTCTGAGTGGCTCCCCTGAGCCAGTCCACGGCACTATAATGATTTCTGTTCCTTTGTATACTAATCTAAACATCTATATTGAAACAATAAGAACAAACAAAATTAAATGCTATATAACTCCAATGCCTCAAAGTTCCGCTGGCCTTCTTGCTCCTGTCTCCGAACTCCTGGCCTCTCTGTCTCGCAAACAAAATCAAGCTGTTTCAAACTAGGGCCATTCAGCCTGGTCTACAAGAGCTAGTTCCAGAACAGCTAGGGCTGTTACACAGAGAAACCCTATCTCAGAGAAAGGAAAAAAAAAATCATGACTCTATACCTCATCTCCCATCAAATAACCCTGGGATCTCTGCCCCCATCCAAGATGATGTCTCTGAACAAGCCACCCCCTCTGACACTTTATCATCACGCCGTCAACCTGCAACCATGCTTCACTTCAACAATTCACTTCTTTCCCAGATCCCACCAACTGATGCCTTATTCCACGTCTTCATTTCTTTTCCTTCCAACTCTGCAGCCTATAGATTTTCTCCAAATAATTGTGGTTTTCCCAGTTTACTGCCTCTTCCTGGTCTATAAATCAGCATTATGCATACATGGTTTTTGAGCAGGGTTTACAAAGGCTACTGCTCTACAGTTAATGTGCTGCATTAATTGATGACAATAATATTGGTTTTTCAGGAAGAGCTGAAGTTCTTTCAATTCGATGTGTAGTTTTGTCCATGTGTATAAATTGGAATTCTGGAAGTAGAAGCAATTGTGTGCTTACACATACTTAGTATGTTGTTAACCATCTCCCTGATATCCGTGTTTACACATCATAAACACTTAATAAATGTTTTATTTGGCTGAAAAAAAATAGGGCCATTCCTTTCAGATGCTTCTTTCTTTGCAAGTCGGTAGTTATGAGTCTGTCTCATACCCAGTTTTCTTAAGGTTCTACCCGTTGATATGCAAAAATCTCATTTGTCCTCATGCAGAGCAAAAGAATGGGCTTGTAGACTATGCCCAATGCTGGATCTACCCCCCAACTCACCAAGATAAACTATTGAGAAGCCAACCTGAGTTTACAGCTTTATTGCAGTGAGGGAGGCCATGACCATTATAATCTTCATGGAGCAATGATTTTCAACCTTCCTAATGCTGTGAATCTTTAATACAATTCCTTGTGTTGTGATGACCCCCAAACCATAAAATTATTTTGTTACTACTTCATAACTGTCATTTTGCTATTGTTATGAATCATACTGTAAATATCTAATATGCAGGATATCTGATATGTGACCCCTGTGAAAGGGTCATTGGACCCCAAAGGTGTCACGACCACAGATAGAAAACCATTTTTAAAGAGTTGCTGAAGGGCAACAACAAAATTGGAACATTTATTAGGTCTTTTAGCCAATCTTCACTAAAGCTGCTCTTCCCAGCTGAAGTCTTTATTGGGCTTGAGTACTATATAATGAAAACATGAATTCAGTAAAATTGCAGCAGATTCCAGCCACTCTCTTGTGTGTCATCGAAGAGAGGTAGAGGTGTGAAGACTACAGGTTCTAGGCCAACCTGAACTACATAACAAGAGTCTGTCTCCAGAAGGAATGATCTAGATAGAGCAGTAAAGTGATTTCAGCCTTTCTCTTCCTTGGGGGAATATCCAGAGGATGTGAACTCATGTTGATAAAAACGTGGGAATTCTTGGATGTGAGAAGAATCTTATTGCAATGCCTGCAACTGTGGTTGTAGCCAGAGTTGATTTGGCTGATCTAGTCAGCTAGGCAGGTAGCCCCTTCCTCCCTCCAGACTTAGTGTTTACAAGCTACAGGCTCCATCCAGAAGCAGATGAGCTTCCCCAATAGAAGACTGTTCTTTGATCAAGTGTGTGTGAGTAACTGTGCTTATATACTAGAACTTCAATAAAAGACATCCACAGTCCCTTTGTAGGAGAATGGAGGATAAGCAAGCTAGCTTCCAAGACTTCATCTATTACCCAGATGTGTTACTACGTGGGGAGAGTTGTCTTATTACAAAAGAAAGAAAGAAAGAAAGAAAGAAAGAAAGAAAGAAAGAAAGAAAGAAAGAAAGAAAGAAAGAGGAAGGAAGGAAGGAAGGAAGGAAGGAAGGAAGGAAGGAAGGAAGGAAGGAAGGAAGACGAAGGGAGAGAGGGAAGGAGGGAGGGAGAAAGAGTGAGCCAGGCAGTGGCCATGTACACCTTTAATCCCAGCACTCATGAGGCAGAAGCAGGTGAATCTCTTGAGTACAAGGCCAGCCTAGTCTACAGAGCGAGTTCCAGGACAGCCAGAGCTACACAGAGAAATACTGTTGTGAAAAATAAAAAAAAAGGAAAGGAAGGAAAAAAGGAAGGGATAGAGGGAAGGGAGGGAGGGAGGAAGAGAGAGGGGTGGAAATACAAGATTGGCAGGCTGGAGTCCTGCTGAGTCAGCAAAACTAGATGACGTGAAGAGATAGTGTTTATTTTCTCTTCTGTAACATACCCTCTGAAATGCATTTCTGAGCCAATTTTGGTCCTTAAGGCTACAGTTACCTTTCTCTCTACTGCATCAATAAACTTGAAAATCATCCAGGCAAAGGAGACCTCTGGGTTAGGGTACACATTTGTAAAATGTCAACAGGAAAATGTGCAACTACCCCTAGATTATATATTCCTACGTAAATCTGATCAAGCCCTAAGCATTTTTATTTGGGTAGTTTCTTTGTTTTGTTTTGTTTTTAATAGAGTGTCACATAGCCCAGGCTGACATGGAACTCAATATGTAGCTGAGGCTGAGCTTGAACTCCTGAACCTCCTGGTTCAGCTCCAAAGTGCTGAGATTACAGACAAACCACACTTCACTGGCTTTTATTTTGCAGGAATGGATGCTTGAAACAGTATCTCATTCTATAACAAGGCTCACCTGAAAGTCAGTATAAATCCCAGGCTAGAATAAAATGAATTGTGTAGCCAAGGCTCACCCCAAACTTATGGTAGTTCTATCTCAACCTCCAAAAAGCTGATTTTTGAAAAGCATGTTCCACCAAGTATAGCATCTAAGGGTTGATCTACTCCAGGTTCCCCATCAACCTGGCTAAGAATTCTCAAGCCTGAACTACTTCCTCCTCGGCCTTCTTCCATTCTCCTCTCCCTTTGCACGAGTGTGTGACCTGCAACATAATTAGAAATACTTCCCACGTTACTTCCTCTCCCTTGACCTTTTCCTTCCCCTGACATTTCCCCAATAGATTTCTTGCAAAACTAGATGTGGTGGTTCACCCTTGCATTCACAATACCCAGAAAAGGGAGGCAAGAAGAACATGAGTTTTGAAGACTGTCTTAACTAAGCCTCTCAAAGACCAGGTACCACAATACCTAACTTCAAATTATATTACAGAGTCCTAATAAGAAAAACAGCATGGTACTTGCAAAAATACAGGTGCAAATCAATGGAATAGAGGACTCAGAAATAAACACATACCATTAGAGCCACCTGAACTGTGAAAAGGGGTATCAAAAACATACTGGAGAACAAATAGCGAACTTTAACAATGGTGCATTTCCACATGTAGCAGAATTCATCTACATCCAGCTCTCTCTGGATCAGTTCAAAATGCATCAAAGACCACAATGTTAGAACTGGAACTTTGAAACCTAGAGAAAACACTGGAAGACATGGGCACAGGCAAAGCCTTTCTAAAAAGGATTTCTGTAGAATAGGAAATAATCTCAAGAACTGACAAATGCGGTGGCGGGGAGGAGGCAGAAATCTTTAATTAATAATAATAATAATAATAATAATAAACAAAAAAAGAACTGACAAATGAAATCAAGAAGCTCTTACACAGCAAAGAATCACCAGAGTAAAGAGACAATTGACAACATGGGAAGTATGCCGAATTATACATAAGAGAAGGGATTAATATCGTGGATATACAAAAAACTGAAAGTTAGTGGGGCCTGGAGAGATGACTCCACAGTTAAGAGCATGTGCTGCTGTGGCAGAGGGCCTGGGTTCAGTTCCCAGAACCCACATGGTGGCTCACAAGCATCTATAACTTCAGTTCCAGGGGATCTAATGCCTTCTTCTGACCTCCATGGGCAGTAGGCACACATGTGGTGCACATACATACATGCAGGCAAAACAAAAAAAATAAGTCTGTTCTTAAAATTAAAAAATTGTGAAAATTTAAGCACCAAAACACTACCATTCAATCAATAAATGGACCAATAACAGGAATAGGCAGTTCTCAAAAAGAGAAATATAAATGCCCAATGGATACCTCAAAAAACACGCAAGATCTCTGGGCCTATCGGGGAAATGCAAATTAAAGCTTCATTGATTGCTGCTCTTCCAGAAGACCTGGGCTCAGTTCCTTGTACCCATGTCAGACGGCTCACAACCATTTGAAACTCTAGCTCCAGGGAATCCAATTCCCTTTTCTGCACACAAAAGATACCAGGACCACGGGCATATTTGCATATAAATAAAAATGAAAAAAAAACTTAAAAACTAAATTGAATTTTCAATGACAACAAGGCCAGGAAGATATGCCCTCTCCCCCGGGCTCCACACTAGGTCCCACAGCTATACCAGAGGCTGGAGCAGTCCTAGGGACCCCAGAGAAGACACTGCCCACTGCCCATTAAACCCCTTTAAGCCTGTCCAACAACCCCAGACTTCACCCCCACCCCTCAACCCCTTATCCTGGCCTACTACATTGGAAGAGGTCTTTGGCATTACCAGAGGCCAGGCAGGACCAAGGAACCCCAGGCAAGACACTACCCACCACCACCTAACACTCCTTAAAGCCTGTCCAGCAGCACCAGACTGCACCAGTCCCTCTGGGGTCCATGCTAGGGCCCACAGCTCCAGCAGTCTTACTGGAGGCCAGGCTGCTTCTAGAAACCCCAGAGGCCAGGCTGAATATAGGAACTCCAGGTCTATGACTTCAGAGAAATTCAGTCTTACTGGAGCAGAGGATGGATCTGGGGACCCCAGCACTGGCAGCTGTACTGGAGGCCAGGTTAGACCTAGGGACAGCAGAGGCAAGACCTAATCTAGAGGTCCCAGTCTGCCTCCCCTTCCTGGTCTCCATATCCTGATCTACAACTTCAGAAGAGGACTTCAGGCTCAGCGAATCCAAGCCTGATCTAAGAAACCCCCAAATCCCCCAAAAAACAGAGGGGATTCCCTACTGAACCCAATGACATGCTAGTCACCAGAACTCTTGGCCAAATAGGCCAGGAGACCAGAGAGGAAAGAGAAATCAAGGAACAAAACACGTATCCAACCAAAAAAATGCAGGAATCAACACCTAGACTTAAAATCATCCCAAATTCTGATATCTAAACACCAGTGCAAGAACACAATCAATATGGCATCACCAGAGCCCAGCTACAAGACCTGAACAATACAACTCAGCTGGAGCACAAGAAAATGACCTTCAAAATTATGTTATGAAGATAACAGAGATCCTTAAAGAGGATGTGAACAAACCTCTTAAAGATTGAGGAAAAGGCAAACAAAATATGGAGGAAACCAATAAATCCCTAAAAGAAAACCAAGAAAAAAACCAAACAGATAAAGGAAACGGTTCAAGACCTGACAATGGAAATGGAAACAATAAAGAAAACACAAACTGAGGGAATGCTAGAAATGGAAACTCTGGGTAAGCGAACAGGAGCTACAGAAGCAAGCATCACCAACAATACAAGAGATGGAAGAGAGAATCTCAGGCCACTGGCAGAGGCACTGGGATTTCTCTCTACTGCGTGTGCTGGCTTTTTGGGATCCTATTCTCTTTGGATGCATACCTTGCTCAGCCTAGATGTAGTGGGAAGGGCCTTGGACCTTCCACAGGGCAAGGTGCCTTGCCCTCTCTTAGAATTGGAGGGGGTGGGGTGGGAAGGTGTGTGGAAAGAATGGGAGGAGGAGAGGGAGTGGGAATTTGGATTGGTATTTTTTTTAAAAAATCTAATAAAAAATTGTAAAGAGAAAGAGAAATAGAGAGAGAGAATCCCAGGCATTGAAGACACGCTAGAGAAAATAGATTCATTGGTCAAAGAAAATGTTAAATCTAAAAAGTTCCTAACACAAAACATCCAGGAAATCTGGGACACCACGAAAAGACTGAACATAAAAATGATAGGAGCTGGGTTATGACTGAGCATCCTTTGGGTATATGCCCAAGAGTGGTATCAATGGGCCTTGAGGTAGATTGAGTCCCAATGTTCTAAGAAACCGCCATACCGATTTCCAAAGTGGCTGTGCATCCCCTTACTCCACATTCTCTCCAAAATAGGCTGTCACAAATGTTTTGTATCTTAGCTATTCTGTCATGTGAAGATGGTTTATCAGTCATTTTGATTTGTATTTCCCTGATGACCGAGGATATTGAACAATTCCTTAAATGTCTTTTGGCCTTTTGAGATTTTTCTGTTTAGATCTCATTTTTGAATTGGATTATTTGATATCTTGATATCTAATTTCTTGAGTTCTTTATATATTTTGGAGATCAGCCCTCTGTCTGATGTGGGGTTGGTAAAGATCTTTTCCCATCCTATAGGTTGTCATTTTGCCTTATTTACTGAGTCCTTTCAACTATGTTCATAGCAGCATTATTCGTAGTAGCCAGAACCTGGAAACAACCTAGATGTCCCTCAACCGAAGAATAGTCTAACTGAATGTCAACATATAGAAGAATGCAAATTGATCCATACTTATCACCCTGCAGAAAACTCAAGTTCAAGTGGGTCAAAGACCCATTAATCCAGATACACTGAGCCTGACAGAAGAGAAAGTGAGAAATAATCTCAAACACATTGGCACAGGAGACAGCTTTCTGAACGAACACCAATAGCACAGACACTAAGGATCAACAATTAAGGAGCCGGCCTGCAACCTGCCAGGGCAGCTCTGGTAGGCACAGCTGGTGGAGCATCTGATAGCCCTTCTCCTCGACACTCAGGACACTCAGTGGACGTCTCAGGGGCCGGCAGGGCAGAGTAACCCCGTGCCCCGCCCCTCTCCTATCTTCTTTGGGCCACCACAGCGACAACCCGAAGAGGGCGCGTCACAATAGGGCACATCACAATAGGGTGATTTATCTGAGCAGGCTGGACCTCTATGAGGGAGAAGGAATTGGAACACTGCCTCACATGTTGCTAAGGGAGGAGTCAACCACGCTAAAATGAGTCTGCACGGTGCTAGTGGGGGACATGGGCGATCAAGAGACAGACGAAGGTCCTCTCATGAGCGAGCAGAGTCTCAGCTTACTCCTTGTATTCGAAATGTGACCTCACCAACATGACAGCACCACGTTGAACGAGAGAAAGGTCATAGTTCATCTCGTCCAAGCAATCCTCGTCCTCAGAGAGCGTCCCCGAATGGCTCCGTGAGCAGTGCCGGGAGCAGCAGAAACAGCAGTCAGTCGAGCTCAGATGGTAGCTGTACGACATCCGGGGAGATGGTGTTTGTGTATGCGAACGCAAAAGAAGGCGCGCGGGGCGTGAGGACATCTGAGCGAGTAACACTGATAGTAGACAACACCAGATTTGTCGTGGACCCGGCCATTTTCTTTTTTTTTAATTTATTTATTTATTTATTAAAGATTTCTGTCTCTTCCCCACCGCCGCCTCCCCTTTCCCTCCCCCTCCCCCAATTAAGTCCCCCTCCCTCGTCAGCCCAAAAAGCAATCAGGGTTCTCTGCCCGGTGGGAAGTCCAAGGACCACCCACCTCCATCCAGGTCTAGTAAGGTGAGCATCCACAAAACTGCCTAGGCTCCCACGAAACCAATAGGTCCAGTAGAATCAAAAACCCGTTGCCATTGTTCTTGAGGTCTCAGTAGTCCTCCTTGTCCGCTATGTTCAGCGAGACCAGTTTTGACCCAGGCTTTTTCAGACCCAGGCCAGCTGGCCTTGGTGAGTTCCCGATAGAACATCCCCCTTGTCTCAGTGTATGGGTGCACCCCTCGCATTCCTGAGTTCCTTGCTCGTGCTCTCTCTCCTGCTCCTGATTTGGACCTTGAGATTTCAGTCCGGTGCTCCAATGTGGGTCTCTGTCTCTGTCTCCTTTCATCGCCTGATGAAGTTTAATATTCAGGAGGATGCCTATATGATTTTCTTTGGGTTCTCCTTCTTATTTAGCTTCTCTAAGAACCCGAATTATAGGTTCAATGTCCTTTATTTATGGCTAGAAACCAAATATGAGTGAGAACATCCCATGTTCCTCTTTTTGGGACCCGGCCATTTTCACTGCACGGCCAAATACAGTGCTGGGCAGGATGTTTGGATCTGGCCGAGAACATAATCTCAAACGTGCTAATGAAAAGGGAGAGTATGAGGTGGCAGAAGGAATCGGGTCTACTGTGTTTCGATCTATTTTGGATTACTATAAAACAGGAATCATCCGCTGTCCTGATGGCATACCTATTCCTGAGCTGAGAGAAGCTTGCGATTGCCTTTGTGTCTCTTTTGAATACAGTACAATTAAATGTAGAGATCTCAGTGCCCTTATGCACAAGCTATCAAACGATGGTGCTTGTAGACGATTTGAATTTTATCTGGAAGAAATGATCCTCCCTCTCATGGTAGCGA
This sequence comes from Alexandromys fortis, assembly GCF_014885135.2. NCBI lineage: Eukaryota > Metazoa > Chordata > Mammalia > Rodentia > Cricetidae > Alexandromys > Alexandromys fortis. Next base: position 1,523,444 of record NW_026067999.1, read on the forward strand.
GTGCCCAGAGTGGGGAACGAGAGTGCCAGATAGTGGTGCTTACAGATGATGATGTGGTTGATTGGGACGAGGAGTATCCACCACAGATGGGAGAGGAGTATTCACAAATTATCTATAGCACAAAATTTTATAGATTTTTCAAGTACATTGAAAACAGAGATGTGGCCAAATCAGTTTTGAAGGAGAGGGGTCTTAAGATTAGATTGGGAATCAAAGGCTATCCTACCTACAAAGAAAAAGTAAAGGCCAGGAGGTCGCCCCGAAGTCATTTACAACTATGTCCAAAGACCCTTTATTCGAATGTCCTGGGAGAAGAAGGAAGGAAAGAGTCGGCATGTAGACTTTCAGTGTGTGAAGAGAGTAAATCTATCACCAACCTGGCGGCGCCTGCCGCAGACATTCCCCAGGACCAGCTGGTAGTCATGCACCCTACTCCACAGGTGGATAAGCTGGAGATCCTCCCCAGCCTCGGGCAATAATGACCTCGATCCTGACGCCCAGAATCCCGTGCTGTGATGCTGAAACCACAGCCTGCTACTCTTCACAGTGACGTCGTACTCCTCATTCTGCACTGCGAGGCCACTTTTCTTCATTGTGAGATGCACATGTTTAGGATACTGCAGTGTAGGCTTTTTTAAAGACCAAAGGTAGCTGAATGGTTTTTTAATGAGTACAACTTTAGCATCCTGGTTCCAGTTCTATAAATGTATTTGTTTACCAGTAGGTTTGTGGAATTGGTTCTTTGTACGGGGACAGTCCTTTTTCACACATCTCGGTCTCAGAAGTCGTGGGAATTGGCAGCTGGGGTACTTTCAGTGTAGATTGGTACTCATCATGCCCCAGATAAAATGCAGAATATTAAGAGTTACACTTTATAGACGGTGGTTAAATGGAGCTGTTGAAGCCATGTTAGAGGGGTGGCACACAGTATAATGCAAGCGCTTCTATCAGAGTATTCCTCAGTACAGTATGGGTAGTTGGCCCACAAGAAGCAAAAACATATTTATCTTGAGTTTGTTTGAGTGATGAGAAGAGATCTGATGCTCCTAATGTCGGTTCACTCATCTCCAGAGCCCTGAACCCCTTTAGTCATGTGCAGGAAGGGTGAACGTCAGGAGGTTTACTGTCCAGTTTGCCTTGTCCTTAATCAGTTCAGATATTTATTTACTAATGTTTTTTTTCTTAAGAGTTATGGGATAAGAAAATGAACTATTTGCTCTTCATTTACTAAATGTTTGTTAAACTCGAGTTTTTCATCAAAATAAAATTCCATTGTTTTTAAAAATCAACAATTAATAATTGGGACTTCATGAAATTGAAAAGTTTCTATAAGCCAAGCAGTGGTGGTGCACACCTTTAATCCCAGTACTTCGGAGGCAGAGGCAGGCAGAAGTGTTCCCTTTACTCCACATCCTCTCCAGCATAAGTTGTCATCAGTGTTTTTGATCTTGACCATTCTTACAGGTGTAAGATGGAATCTCAGAGTTCTTTTGATTTGCGTTTCTCTGATGCCTAAGGATGTTGAACATTTCCTTAAATGTCTTTCAGCCATTTTAGATTCCTCTGTTGAGAGTTCTCTGTTTGGGTCTGTACTCCATCTTTTATTGGATTATGTGTTCTTTTGATGACCAATTTTTTGAGTTATTTGTATATATTGGAGATCAGACCTCTATCTGATGTGGTGTTAGTGAAGATTTTTTTCCCATTCTGTAGGCTGTCATTTTGTCTTGTTGACCATGTCCTTTGGTTTACAGAAGCTTTTCAGTTTCAGGAGGTCCCATTTATAATTGTTTCTCTCAGTATCTGTGCTCAACTATGTTCATAGCAGCATTGTTTGTCATAGCCAGAACCTGGAAACAACCTAAATGCCCTCGACTGAAGAATGGGTAAGGAAAATGTGGTACATTTACACAATGGAGTACTACACAGCAGAAAATAATAACAACATCTTGAATTTTGCAGGAAAATGGATGGAGTTAGAAAACATTATTTTCAGTGAGGCAACCCAGACACAGAAAGACAGTTATCATACGTACTCACTCGTAGGTGGTTTTTAAACATAAAGCAAAGAAAACCAGCTCACAAATCACAACCCCAAAGAACTTAGACAATAATGAGGACACTAAGATAGACATACATGGATCTAATCTACATGGGGTGTAGAAAAAGACAAGATCTCGTGAGAAAATTGGGAGCATGGAGACCATGAGGGAGGGTTGAAGGGGGGAGAGGCAGGGAGGGGAGCAGAGAGAAAAATGTAAAGCTCAATAAAAATCAAAAAATGGGGTTCAACCCTTTTTCCCATCATATCTCCCTTCTTCTTTTAGAAAGAGATTGACCATGAACAATACCAATTTGTAACCAACCCCCTAAATGAAAATAAACATTTATAAACAATAAAAATGGGGTGCAAATCTAAACAGAGAATTCTCAACAGAAGAAACTCAAATAGCCAAGAAACACTTGAAATAGATGTTCAACATCCTTAGCCATCAGGAAAATGCAAATCAAAACGACTCTGAGGTACCATCTTACACCTGTCAGAATGACTAAGATAAAAAAAAATATAAGCAACAGCTTATGCTGGAGAAGATGTGGAACAAGGGGAACACTCCTCCACTGCTGATGGGAATGCAAACTTGTACAGACACTTTGAAAATCAGTGTGGCAGTTCCTCAGAAAACTGGGAATCAATCTACCTCAAGACCCAGCAATACCGGGCTGGAGAGATGGCTCAATGGTTAAGAGCATTGCCTGCTCTTCCAAAGGTCCTGAGTTCAATTCCCAGCAACCACATGGTGGCTCACAACCATCTGTATTGAGGTCTGGTGCCCTCTTCTGGCCTGCAAGCATACACACAGAATATTGTATACATAATAAATAAATAAATAAATATTTAAAAAAAAAAGACCCAGCAATACCATGCTAGGGCATATACCCAAAGGATACTCAATCATACCAAAAGGACACTTGCTCAACTATGTTCATATCAGCTTTATTTGTAATAGCCAGAACCTGGAAACAGTCTAAATGTCTCTCTCCCGAGGAATGGATAAAGAAAATGTGGTACATTTCCACATTGGAGTATTACTCAGCTGTTATAAACGAGGTCACCAAGAAATATGAAGGCAAATGGGTTGAACTATAAAATATCATCGTGAGTGAGGTAATTCAGACCAATAAAGACAAACATGGTGTGTACTAACTCATAAGTGAATATTAGCTGTAAAGTAAAGGATCACTATGCCACAATCCATTGACCCAGATTGACTAGGTACCAAGAAGAGTTCATGGGGGGACACCCAGATCTCCCTGGGAAGAGGAAATAGAAGAGATTTGATGAGTGGACTGAGGCAGGTGGGGATGGGAACATGAGCAATCAGGTTGGGAGCACGGAGGAGGTGATTGCTAAGGGAGACTGTTGGAGGGAGGCATTATGAGGTCAGGAATTATGAGGCCTGGCACAGAAGAATCTCCCAGGAGGCTATAGGGGGGACCCTAGCTTAGACTCCTAACAATAATGGCTAAGTAGCCATTTCCTGTGACTAAACTGGTGCCTAGGCCAATTACCATCAGAGGGCTGTCATCCAGCAACTGATGGAGGTAGACAGAGAGACCCACAACCAAACATTAGGCAGAGTTTCCGAATCCTGTGGAGGAGAAGGAAGAGGAGAAAGGAATATATGAGCCAGTGGTATCAAGGACACTATGGGAAGACTCACACAGTCAACTAACCTAGGCTCATAAGGGCTCGCAGAGACTGAACTGACAACCAAGGAGCCTGCATAGGACTGACCTAGGTACTCTGCATATATGTAACAGTTGTGTAGCTTGGTCTTCTTATAGGACTCCTAACAGTGGGAGCAGGGCCTGTCTCCAACTCTTTTACTGGCTTTTGGGTCCCTATTCCTCATACTGGGTTGCCTTGCCCCAGCCTTAATACATGGGAAATACTTAGTCTTACTGCAACTTGATATGGCGTGTTTTAGTGATACTCATGGGAGACAACCTTTTTTAGATGGAGATGGAAGAGAAAGACATGGAAGGTTGTAGGGGGAAATGGGGGAGAGGCACTGGAAGGGGAGAATTGGGAGAGGATTCAGCCAGGTTGTAAAATAAATATATGAATTTAAAAAGAAAGAATTACATAAAAAATGTGTGATGAAAGTTGCTGGCAAATGGGTAGAACTAGAAAAGAGCATTCTGGGTGAAGTAAGCCAGACCCAGAGAGGCAAACACAGTATGTACTCACTCATAAGCGGATATTAGACATAAAGCAAAGGATGACCATCCTACAGTCCACAATCCCAGAGAAGCTAGGTAACGAGGAGGGCTCAAGGGAGCACACATAAATCTCACTGTGAAGGGGAAACAGAATAGACATGGTACTGGGGGTGGGTCTGAAATGGGGGTGGTGTCCCCGGGGATGGGAACAGAAGGAATCAAGTTGCAGGGAGGATAGAGGGAGAGAGTACTGGGAGAGACAACTGGAATCAGAGGCATTTCTGGGATGAGCTTAAAAACCTAGTGCAGTGGAAACTCCCAGAAATCTATCACGGTGACCCTAGATAAGGCTCCTAGCAATAGGGGATACGAAGCCTGAACCTACCATTTCTGTAACCAGGCAAGACTTCCAGTGGAGGAATTGGAACACCAACCCAGCCACAAAACCTTCAACATACAACCTGCCCTGCCTACAAGATGTGTTGGAGTAAAGAGGGCATAGGGATTGTGAGAGTGACTAACCAATGACTGGTCCAGCTTGAGACCCATACCATGAGAAGGAGCCCATCCCTGAGGGCAGGCCACAGAAACTGGATAGCCCAGAGACCTAGGATAGAACCAAACATGGCTGAAAAAATAAGCAATGAAATGGTTCCTCATGATATCCTGCTATACTCATAGATTGGTGCCTAGCCAACTGTCATCAGAGAGGCTGCACCCAGCAACTGATGGAAGCAGATGCAGAGACCCACGGCCAAACATTAGGTGGAGCTCAGGGAATCCTGCCCAAGAGGGGGAGGAAGGATTGTAGGATCCAGTGATGACAAGGACACCACAAGAAAACCCACAGAACCAACTAACGTGAGCTCATAGGGGCTCATAGAGACTGGAGCAACAATCAAGGAGCCTGCATGGGACTGACCCATGCCTCCTGCGTATATGTTACAGTTGTGTAACTTGGTCTTCTTGTGGGACTCCTAACAGTGGGAGCAGGGTCTGTCTCTGACTCTGTTGCCTACTTTGGGGACCCTTTCCTCCTACTGAATTGCCTCTTCTATTCTTAATAGAAAAGGAGGTGACTAGCCTCACTGTGACTTGATATATCATGGTTGGTTGATATCCATGGGAGGCCTGCCCATATGTGAAGAGAAACAGAGGAGAAGTGGATGGTTGGGGATTAGGCAGACACAGGCAGATCTCTGTGAGTTTGAGGCCAGCCTGGTCTACAAAGTGAGTTCCAGAACAGCCTGGACTTTTACACAGAGAAACCCTGACTCAAAAAACAAACAAACAAACAAACAAACAAAAAATGCAATAAGTCCCAGTGCATAAATGGAACAGATGGGTGTCAACATCAGGCAGTTGAACAAGAGAGCCATCCTGCCCATGTGGCTCCCTGACTGCCTGAAACAGCCCTCCACACACCTTCACACACACCTCCAGGGCCACAAAGCCCTGCTGAGCTCTTTGTTTCTTGCTCCAATCTCTTTGGCTTGCCTGTCTCCCACGCCAGGTCTAGTCCTGTCTCCTATGGAATCACTCCTTTCCTCTGGCCTTCCCAATAGCCCTGCTGAGAATTTCTAAGGCCCGCACTGCTTCTTCCATAACTTTCTTTCCATATGAGAGTTTGATAAGGCTTGAGGAAGGATCAGATCATGACAGAAGAGAGGCTGAGGCAAGGTGATTGCAAATTCTGGGCATGGCTGAGCTATAGAACAAGATCCTGACTCACCCTCAAAAAAGCAATTTCAGGGTGGAACACAAGAGTGACTTGCAACTTTTCTCTTCCTAAATGAGAGTTCCCAGGAGATGTGAAAACATGTTTATGGAATACTGGAGTCCTTGGAGACATGCATGGGTCGATTTCTGTAAAAATCTGTCACCTCACTGATTGTCGAGGTCAGTTCCACTGATCTGGCTCGCTAAGTGGCTGTCCCGTTTCTCCCCTCACCACTACTCCACATGCACCTTCCCCAATATGTGGCCTGATGCAGAAGGGTAACTTGGCGCAGACGGGAGGCCTTTTGTTGCGCCAAGGGTCTATGAGTAGGTACATTCTCGTGCTAGGACCTCCAAACAAGCTCTCAAAGTCCACTTTTAGGAGAACGTAGGGTGGTCATGCTTCCAGGACTCCAAACCCATCAAAATGAGGCTCTATGTGAAGAAGTCTCTCTTTGAAAAAAGAAAGAGGGCATAGGGGAGGGGAAAACTATAAAAGAGGGCATGGGAGGGAGTAAAAGAAAGTGGGGATGGAGGGAGAGAAGGCAGTGTTGCCATTCTAGACTCGCATTAAGTAAGCTGTAAGGTAGAGATGCTTTTCATTGTCCAGTACAGCCTCAGAAATGCATTTCAAAGCCTATTGTGGTGCTTAAACCCTATGCTTTGCCCTTCTCTGCATTCCTGCATCAATAAACTTTGAAAGCCTTCAAGGGAAGGGAGGGCTCTGGATTAATGTTTAAAGGTTTATATTTAGGAAATTATTAGTAAAGCATATTAATATTCCCTAGATTTTATATTACAACATAAAGGTGGCCAAAACCTTTATTTATTTTTTCTGTTTGGGGGGATTTTAAAGGGGTCTTATGTAGTCCAGAAGGTTTTCTACATATTAGTAAAGAACTGCCAAGAAATAAATTAAGGAAAATATCTCAATCACAACAGTCCCCCCCCCAAAAAAAATCTAGCCAGGGGACAGTGATGGTGCATGCCCTTTAATCCCAACACTCGGGAGGCAGAGGCAAGCAGATCTCTGTGAGTTCGAGGCCAGTCTCGTCTACATAGGGACTTCCAAGACAGCCATAGCTGTATCACAGAGAAACCCTGTGTCAGAAAACAAAACAAAACAACAACAACAACAACAACAACAAAAATCTAAGAATAAATCTCACCAAGGAAGTGTAAACTTCTGTGAAGAAAACGTCCAAACACTAAAAAGAGAAAGTGAGGAGATCTCGAAATATTTCCGGCTCCTAGTAGCCTCTTCACTTCCTACCAAAGTCAAGTCACAGCTTCAATGTGACTCTAGAAGAAGTCCAAAGACAAGGCTTAGGAGGGAGCTCAGATGTCGGAGTTCTTCTCTGGCATGCACAAGACCCTAGGTTCCAGTCCCAATTCCACATAAACCAGGAGTCAGGTTGCACACCTACGATCCCAGCACTTGAGAGATAGTGGCAGGAGAATCAGAAGATCAGGGTGATCCTTGGTGACATCGTGAGTTCCAGATCAGCCTAAAACTAAGATCCATGTGTGAGCAAAACATGGGACAGTTGTCTGAGTATGAACTACTTCACTTAATAGAATAATTCCCAGATCCACCCATTTTTCTGTAAATTTCATGATTTCATTTTTCTTCCTGGTTTTATAAAATACCAGTATGTATATATGCCACATTTTCATTATCCATTTTCCTGTTGATGGAAATCCAAGCTGGTTCCCATTTCCTGATCATAGAATGCAGGACATATATGTTAGGTAAGGCTGTTACCACTGAGCTGTGTTACAACCCAACATAAATACTGATGCCATATTTGGAGGCTAGCTGTCATGGCTATATAATTTCAAATTCAAGCTTCTTTAAAAAAAAAATACTGCCTTGTGGAGAAGCCTTGAACTTGAGCTCTAGGGACAAAGAGTGTACTATGGATGTCAACACCAGTGGGGGAGACCACCGGAAGATACCACCTGTGCACCTACTGTGAGCCCTAGAAGTACACATGCTGAGTTTTCTGTTTGGCTTTACACACAAGCTCAGCTGTGCACTCCATGAACTCTTTTCGTAACTGACAAGCCATTCACCTGTCAGTCTTCTGGTGACTGAGATAGCATACGGAGGAACTGGCTGAATTGAGCTATCACCATACGCAATTTTTGAGTTTATTCATTTTTTGAGTTTGATATAAATAGTAATATGATCTAAGTAAGTAGTTACACAGCACCTGATATGGCAATTTGAAAAAGCAAACATGGGCTAGCAAAATGGTTCAGCGGGTGAAAGCACTGGCTTCTAAGTCTGATAATATGAGTCTGTCTGTTTTGTAGTTTTTGTGGTTTGTTGTTGTTGTTGTTGCTTTTGGTTTTTTCAAGACAAGGTTTTCCTATGTAGCAGCTCTGGCTGTCCTGAAACCCACTCTGTACCCCAGGCTCACTGAGATCCACCTGTCTCTGCCTCCCGAGTGTTGGGATTAAAAGCGTGAGCCACCACACTCTGCTCTGACAATATGAGTTTGAGCCCCAAAAGCTACATGGTAGAAGGAAAAAACTGACTCACACAAATTGTCCTCTGATTTCTATACATACATATGCTATCACACACACTACATACATTCATGCATAAATGTAAAAACAATACTATGCTTTCTTCTTTAAAAAAGAGAGAGAGAGAATATGACTCAAAAGAGACTCTGAGGGCTGGAGAGATTGCTCAGTGGATAAGAATACTGACTGCTCTTCCACAGGACCTGGGTTCATTTCTCAGCACCCATAACGTAGCTCACAAGCATTTGTTTTTTGTTTTGTTTTGTTTTTAAGAACAATTTTTATTGTTTTTACTGAGCTACATATTTTTCTCCACTCTCCTCTTCCTCCCCTTTCCCTTCTACCCTCTCCCATGATCTCCATGCTCCCAATTTACTCAGGAGATCTTGTCTTTTTCTACTTCCTATGTAGATCCATGTATGTATCTCTTAGGGTCCTCTTTGTTGTCTAGGTTGTCTGGGGTTGTGGGCTATAGGTTGGTTTTTCTTTGCTTTATGTCTAGAAGCCACTTATGAGTGCACACATATTATATTTGTATTTCTGTGTATGGGTTACCTCACTCAAAATGTTTTTTCCTAGATCCATTCATTTGCCTGCAAATTTCAAGATGTCACTATTTTTTTTACTGCTGTGTCATGCTCCATTGTATAAATGCACCACATTGTCCTTATTCATTCTTTGGTTGAGGGGCATCTAGTTGTTTCCAGGTTCTGGCTATGACAAATAATGCTGCTATGAACATAGTTGAGCACATGTCTTTGTAGTATGGTTGAGCATCCTTTGGGTATATGCCATAGAGTGGTATTACTGGGTCTCGAGGTATATTGTTTCCCAATTTTCTGAGAAACTGCCATACTGATTCCCAAAGTGACTATGGTGGTGCACTCCCACCAGCAACTGAGGAGTGTTCCCCTTACTCAGCATCTTCTCCAGCATAAGCTGTCATCGATGTTTTTGATCTTGGCCATTCTGACATGTGTAAGATGGAATCTCAGAACTGTTTTGATTTGCATTTCTCTGATGGCTAAGGATGTTGAGTATTTCCTTAAGTGTCTTTCAGCCATTTCAGAAACATTTGTAAATCCAGTCCTAAGGAATCTGATGGTGTCTCAGGGCACTGTATGTATATATATGGAGCACACACATACTCAGAGAAAAACACCCATATACACAAAATAAAAATAAAGTAACCCTTTTAGAAAGAGAGAGAGAATAGGGCTGCTGAGATGGGTTACTGATTAGGTAAAGGTGCTTGTTGAGCAAGTCTGCTGACCCAAGTTGCACATAGAAGTGGAAAGAGAAAACCAATTCCACAGGATGTCTTCTGATACACGTGCACACTATGGACTATGCACGTACGCACACACTATGGCATATGCATGCATACACACGTCATACACACATATACACAATAAGATAGATAGATAGATAGATAGATAGATAGATAGATAGATAGATAGATAGATAGATAGATAGACAGACAGACCAGGCATGGTAGCACACAACTTTAACTCCAGCATTTCGGAGACAGAGGCAAACAAATCTCTATGAGGTTCAGGTCATCCAGGGCTACCAAGTGAGACCGTGCCTCAAGAACAGATAAAGAAACCCACAGATTGCCATAGGATAAAGCCACAATATAAGTCTGTAAAGTGCTAAGCCTAGCAGGTCTTACCTTTCAAAAAAGGTTTGTTTTTTTTTTTTAACTTCAGGATGTCTGGGAAGATGTTCTCTTGGGTAGGATGTGAGGTTTGGAATGGCTCTTTATTTTTCAAGTTAAAATATAAATGACATTTTTTAAAAGCCCAGGCCCAGATGGAGTCACAGCTGAATTCTACCAGACCTTTAAAGAAGAACTAATGCTAATGCTCCTAAACTATTTCATAAGACAGAGAGGGAAGGAACAGAGCCAAATCCATTTGACAAAGCCAGCATCACACTCCTACCAAAACCTGACAGGAAACAACGGAAAAAGAAAATTAAAGGCCAATTGTTCTGATGAATATGGATGTAAGTTTTCTCAATAAAATACAAACTAAATTCAAATACACATCAAAATGATCACTATCATGATCAGTCTGATTTCATTCCAGGGATGCAAGGATGCTTCAGTCTGCACAAATCAATATTTATAATGCACCACATTAATAGACTCAAGGACAGACATCACATGATGATTTATTTCAATAAAGGCAGTGAAGGCCTTTGTTAAAGTCTGACATCCTTTCATGATAAAAGTCCTTGAAGGATTATACCTCAACCTAATAAAGGTCACGTGTGATAAACCTATAGCAAATATTGTACTAAATGCCTTGGTCCTGGTGACAAGGTATGTTTTCTCACTCCTGATCTTAGTGGAGCTGTTTTCCATTTTTCTCATTTAGTCTCACGGTGTTTCTGCACAGCAATAGAACAGTAACTAACACACCCTAGCATAAACAGGGCCCTGGCTTTGATCCCTAGCCTCACATAAACCAATGATGACGGCACACGTGTATAATCCCAGTCTCAAGTGATCGGGGCAGGTAAATCAGAAGTTCAATGTCATCCTTGGCTACATAGTGAGTTCAGAGCCAGCCTGAGCTACATGAGATCATTTGAAAGGAAAATAAAGGAAGAGAGGGAGGGAGGAAGGAAATCAAACTATCCCTATTTTCCAATTATATGATCCATAGACATAGGAAATTCAGCAAACTACACCAAGAGACACTTTTTTATTGCTTTGAGCAAAGATTCTATATGGCCCCAATTTTCCTTATGGTCCCTATGTAGAGGAGGGTGGACTTAACTCCAGATTCACCCACCTCCAGACTCTAAGTGTGCACTACTGCCCCTAAGAAAATTCTTGGGATTTATAAGCACCTTCAGAAAAATCAACATACAAAATAGTAGTTTTTCAATACACAAATAATGAACACAATGAGAAAGAAATCAAGAGAAAAGGCCCAACCACGCTAGCTTTGAAAAAATTTTAATGTCTAGAAATTAATCTAACAAAGGACTTAAAAGGCTCTAAAGTGAAAATGTCAAAACAGCGAGGAGAAAAATCAAAGAACCTCTAAGATGAACAGAATTCCCATGCTCACAGAACCAAGCTAATATTGTGAAAATGCCCATACATATTACCAAACGCAATCTACAGTTCTCATGCAATCCCCATTAAAACACATACATAAATATATTGAAAATAATATATACAAATAGTATAAAACATAGATTTAAAAAAACTGGGTTTCATTCAGCCCAGGTTAACCTTGAACTTACTATATAGACAAGGATGATCTTGAACTGATTCTACTGCTTCCACTTTCCAAGTGCTGGGATTACACGTGTGTGCCACATATATGGCCAGAAAACACAGATTTTAATATACAGTCAGAACTGGCAAGCTAGCTCAGATGGCAAAATGACTACCATCAAGCCTCATGAGTTAACCTCATCCCCTGGAACCCATGAGGTGGAAGGAGAAAACTTACTTCTCAAAGTTGTCTTCTGACCACACACACAACATAGACAGATGATGGATAGATAGAGTGAAAAATAAAATTAAATAATATACAGTTTGATGAGTCTTTGAGATAGAATCTCACTGTGTAGAGGCCTCAAACTTTCAGCAATCCTCCTGCCTCAGCCTCCCAAGCATTTTGATAGCAACCACACCTGTTTGTGATGTTATCACATCTGTCCTATTTACCAAGTCTTTTTCATCACTCAGTAGTACTCCTCTGGATAATGATAGCATTATTTGGTTGTCCACTCCCCTGCTGACAGGTATTTGAATTGTTTCTAGCTGGAGTGAGGAGAGTTGCTAATAAACATTTTTTATGGTTGTTTTCTTTGTGTATGTATCAGAGTGGTATGCTTGTTTGTGTGTGTATGTATGTATGAGAAAGAAAGAGAGAGAGAGTGTGTGTGTGTGTGTAGGCACACAAGTGCACAGTTGCAGATGTGTGTGTAGGTATGGGAACATGTGTGTGTATTTGAGTGTGGAGGCCAGGAGCTCAACTTTGGGTGTTATTCCTCAAGAGATATCCAGCTTACTTTTTGAGACAGTCTCTCACTGAGACCTGGAACCTGTCAAACAAGCTAAGCTGGCTGCTTAGTGAACCTCACGGATCTATCTGTCATCACCAGAGCTGGAAATACAAAAGTTTGCCACCATGCCTGGTTTTTTACGTGGGTTCTGAGGAATGAAACTCAGATCTTCGTTGTTGTTGTTGTTGTTGTTGTTACAAGGTCTCTAACTGAATCTGAGCTCACTGATTTGGCTAGACTGGTTGGCCATTGCTCATTGATCTGACTAGTTTGGTTGCCCATTGAGCTACAGGGATCCACTTGTCTCTGCCTCCCCTGGCTTTTCATGTGAGTGCTGGGAATTCAAACCCAGGTCTTTGTGCTTATGCGGCAAACACTTTGCCCACTCAGCCATCTTCCCAGCTCCTTTTGTATAGTTTGCCACGGGCAAATGTTTCCAGGACTCTTTTTCTAGATATGATTTGTGGGTCCTCATTAGCAGTACAGTTAGGATTGAGAACCTATAAAATGTTCTCCCCAATCATACGATTTTAATTCCTACCAGCAGTTCAAGAAAATTCCATTGGGACGGAGAAGATGGCTCCTCCATGAAGAGATACTGGCTGCTCTTCTAGAGGGCCCAAGTTTGCTTTCCAGCACCACATGGCAGCTCACAAATGACTGTGACTCAAATTCCAACACCCTCATCTACCCTTTGTGGGTACCGGGCATGCAAATGGTATATAGGCATACATGAATAAAAAAATAAAATAAAAATAAAATTCCTTTTCACATCCTTTCCAATGGCTGCATTTGGGGGGATTTTTGTTCATATGGGTTGTGTTTTCACTGCTTCTGCTTCTGCTGTTGCTGCTGCTGCTGCTACTGCTGCTGCTTTTGAAAGAGAGTCCTGAGGCAGCTGAAATTAGCCTGAGACTCATTACATATTCCAGGCTGGCCTTGAACTCTCTATAACCTCCCAAATTCTGACAGTATAGGTACATTCCACTACATCTGGTGTCAGTTTGCTTTTTGTTGTTTTTAATGTTACTTATTAGAATGCTATCTTAATTGAGCTTTAATTCTATTTCCATGATGGTTAATGATGTCATACCCTGTACATACTCTTATTTGACATTCCTGAATCTATTTGGGCAAGTATCGAAATGCTTTCAATCTGTCCTTTCTAAAGCCTGACTTAATACCCTTTAAATAACGTTATCTAAGCAGACACAATGGTCCATGTAATCCCAGTACTCGGGGAGTAAAAATAGAAGGATCAGGAGTTCAAGATCATCGTTGGCTGTATAGGGAATTTGAAACAACCTGGGCTGCGGGGGACCCTGTCTCCAAACAACAAAGAAGCAGTTATCTGGCGGGTATTGTTACTCATATCTGTACTCCCAGTATTTGGGGAGTTTTAACAGGAAAATTACCCCAAGTCCAAAGTCATTTTGGACTACATAGTGAGTTCCAGGTCAGTCTAAACTACAGGTTGGTACCCTGCCTCAAATAATCACAACAATAATAAAACTTTTAAATCAGGCAGTGGTGGCACACACCTTTAATCCAAGCACTTGGGAGGCAGAGACAGGTGGATCTCTGTGAGTTCAAGGCCAGCCTGGTCTACAAAGAAAGTTCCAGGACAGGCTCCAAAGCTAGAGAAACCTTGTCTCTGAAAACCAATAAAAAATAATAATAATAATAACACTTAAAAGGAAGAAAAGTGAGCCAGGCATGATGATTCATACCTGTAATCCTAACAGCACAAGACTAAAACAGGAGGGTTACCATGAGTTCAATACCAACCTGGGCTACATAGAATTATGGGCCAGACTGCTACATAGCAAGACACTATTAAAATGGGAGTGGGGAATACTACACAGCAGAAAAAACGAAATCTTGAGTTTTGCAGGCAAATGGATGGAGCTAGAAAACATCATATTGAGTGAGGTAACCCAGACACAGAAAGACAATTATCACATGTACTCACTCATAGGTGGTTTTTAAACATAAAGCAAAGAAAACCAGCCCACAAATCACAATCCCAGAGAACTTAGACAACGATGAGGACACTAAGAGAGACTTACATAGATCTAATCTACATGGGAAGTAGAAAAAGACAAGACCTCCTGAGAAAATTGAGAGCATGGGGACCTTGGGGGAGGGTTGAAGGGGAGGAGAGAGGCAGGGAGCGGAGCAGAGAAAAATGTAGAGCTCAATAAAAATCAATTTTAAAAAAGGAGGGGGGAGGAGAGGAGGAGAAGGGGGAGGAAGGAACTGAAGGAGGGGGAAGATGGTATCTCAGTCTGTTGTCTAAAAGATTTCCATGATGAAACAGATCCATTTGAGGTGCATATTTAGCCAAAATTGGTCCAGTTTCACTGTTAAAAAGCAAATACACAGCCGGGCATGATGGCTCCTACCTATAATCTCAGCACTTCAGAAGCGAGGCAGACAGACTGCTGTGAGTCTGAGACCATCTTGGGCTAGATAGTGGGTTCTAGCCAGCCCGGGGTATAGAGTGAGACACTGTCTCAAAATACATATAATAAAAATAATTATAGAAAAACAAGTCATGAATTTGAGAGGAGGTGGTTAGGGGAACAAAGAATTGAGGAAGGTGAGGGAGGGGTGGAAATAATGTAAACACAGTGTACTCATGTACGAAGTCTTCAAATAGATCAAAAAAAAAAAGCGAGAAAGCAAAACCTCTCCTCAAATAAATTCATGTAACTTTCCCAAAGTCAAATGCTGACTACAGTGTTTTATTTCCAAATTGGAGTATAAGCAGTTTCACCACAAGCATGACAGCTGGAGGCTATGATCTATTATAAATAAATTATGTTTCTCAAAACCAACCTATCTGATTTTGAATGAAGCTGGACCCAGGGGAACATTGCAAATCATAACAATTTCTATTCCCACAAAATGAGGCTGAAGGAACAAGAATATATACATTAATTTTCAGTTGTGATGAGGGTGTAACCCGAGGCCTTGAATATGCTGGGCAGGGGCTACAGCGCGCGCGCGCGCACACACACACACACACACACACACATATCCTTGTGTGCATATGCTAGCTAATGAGTCTTACAAGGTTTTAGAATGGTTTGGGAAAAAGAGACTGTCAGATTTGATTAAAGGATGACTAAGAAAAGTCTATTTTGGTCACTATCAGAAAAGTGTTTTAAACTGGGAGGAGTGGTATACTCCTTTAATCCCAGCACTTGGGAGACAGAGGTAGGTAGGTCTCTGTGAGTTCAAGGCCAGCCTGATTTATAAACTGAGTTCTAGGCCAACCAGGGTTACAGAGAGAAACCCTGTCTCAAAACAAAACAAAAGAAAGTGATTCAAAGAAAAAAAGAATCAAAATATTAAGCAGATAAAAGAATGTTACAACTGTTCTAGCACTCAGGAGACAGAAGAGGCAAGAGGATTTTAAATTCAAGGTCAACTTGAACTACGTAATGAGACCTTGTCTTAAAAGAAAACCAGAAGAGAGACTGGGAAAGCTTGGGGTGTAGGTAGAGTGCTTTCCTAGTATCTTGAAGCCTGGGTTTGAGCCTTAGCAGTGTCTCAAACCTGTAATGTCAGCATTCAGGAGGTACGGGCAAAACCATCAGTCCTAGCTACACACTCAGCTAAAAACTCCCTTTTTAAAAGGCAGGGACGAAGCCGGGCGGTGGTGGCGCACGCCTTGAGACAGAGGCAGGTGGATCTCTGTGAGTTCGAGGCCAGCCTGGTCTACAAGAGCTAGTTCCAGAACAACCTCTAAATCTACAGAGAAACCCTGTCTCGAAAAAAAAAAATCTTATGTAAAGGATGTCTTGGATTTCTGAGGAGCAAACCATCTGTCTGTAATTGGATCTCCCTGGTTTCACTGGATTCTTCCTCACATTGACCATTTGAAAGCTTGCTCATCTCCCCTTTGCAGGGGAAGACTTGTTAACTGGTATCTTCTATGCTGTGTAGAATTTAGTATGACAGAATAGAATTATCAATGTGACATCAGTGTGTGGTACAATGGCCATCAGTCTAGTTCATCTTCACTCCTTTTGGGGAATCTGTTGCAATATATTCACAACACAATTCAATACTTTATCATTTTCCTCCATCTATTATATTCAGTAAGACAGAATCTCATGTGTCTCAGGCTGGCCGTGAACTATGCAGCAAAGATTACCAGGAAGATCCAATCCCTCGGCCTCTACCTCCAAGGTACAAGGATACACCATATTTCCTGGTTTATACGGTGCTGGGGATGGTACCAAGGGCTTCATGCATGGTAGGCAAGTACTCTACTCACTGAACTACATGGTCAGTCCTCTTCTCTCACTGTTCTAGAATCCAGGAACCTGAACTGCCAGAGTTGGTTCCTGTCCCCGAGCTTGAGGTGTCTGGGGAAGTCCCTGGCACTGCTTGGGTCATGGAGATCCAGTCTCTGACTCCAACTTCACATGGCCTACTCCCCCATGTGCCTTTGTGTGATCCTTTCCTGTCTCTTTAAAGGAGATGTCTGTCATTAGACTTAGAGCCTACCTCGGACAGGATGATCTTTATTTCATGTGACTTGGTGTTTTGCCTGCATGTATGCCTATGTGAGGGTGTCAGATCTTGGAGTTACAGACAGTTGTGAGCTGCCATGTAGGTACTGGGAATTGAACCAGGATCCTCTGGAAGAGCAGTCCGTGCTCTTAACCACTGAGCCATCACTCCAGCCCCTCGGATGATCTTATTGTAAGATCTTGCTGTGGTTCTAGCACTCTGGAGGCAGGGGCAACAAGACTGCAGCAAATTCAAGACCAGTCTGCTCTCCACGGCCTGCCAAGGTTCCATAGTGAGAGGCTGTCTTAAACATCACAAGGCTAGGACAGCCAGGGCCATACAGAGAAACACTGTATTGAAAAAAAAAAATCACAAGGCTGGGAACAGAGCTCAGTTGGTAGAGCACAAAGCTCTGGGTTCAGTCCCAGCACCCATGCCTCTAACCCCAGGACTCAAGAGAGAGAAGTAGGCTGATCAGATGTCTAAACTGGGGCTGAGGAGATGGTTCCGTCAGGAAAGGACTTGTAACCCTAGCACTGAGGTAGAGAGACAGGTGGATCCCTAGAGTTCACTGGCCAGCCAATCCAGCCAAATTGGCGAGCTATGGATGCAGTGAGTGACCCTACCTCCAAAACTAAGGTGGGCAGTGGTTGAAGCAAACAGTGACCATCAACCTCTGCACACCCGCAGACAAGTATATGTACATATACATGAATATGAGAACACACACTGAATAAATAAACGAAAAAATGAAAAACACGGACTGGCTTTGGGGGATCTTATTCTCTTTGGATGTATACCTTGCTCAACTTGGATGTAGTGGGGAGGGCCTTGGATTTCCCATGGGGCAGGAGGCCTTGCCCTCTCTTAAGATTGAAGGGAGTAGGGAGAGGGGGTATGGAGGGAGTGGGAGGGGAGTGTGAGGAGGGGAGGAAGTGGGAATTTGGACTGGTATTTTTTAAGCAATAAAATAAAATAATTAAAAAATCAGGGGCTGGAGAGATGATGGCTCAGAGGTTAAGAGCACCAGCTGCACTTCCAAAGGTCCTGAGTTCAATTCCCAGCAACCACATGGTGGCTCATAACCATCTGTAATGAAATATGCTGCCCTTTTCTGGCCTGCAGGGACATATGCAGGCAGACCACTGTATGCTTAATTAATAAATAAATAAATAAATAAATAATAAAAATAATAATAATTTAAAAAACAAAGTAGATGGCAACTAAGGAACAGCTGAGATTGTCTTCTAGCCTCTACAGGCATACACATACATGCACACATATTCACATACACACATGCATGAACACATAAATATGTGCTCACACACGCGCAACTACAATAGAACTAGAACTAGTGTATGACCAGCTATACCATCCCAGGGCATATTCTCAAATGACTATATCCTGTCACAGAGACCCTTGCTCGGTTTATGTCCACTGCTGCTCTTTTCACAAAAGCCAGGAAATAAAAACAGCCTAGATGCCCATCAGCTGGTGAGTGGATAATGAAAATGGGATTTTATCCAGTCATAAAAATATGAAGTCATGAATTTCACAGGAAGTAGATGAAACTGTAAATTGTCTTGAGCAACATATCTCAAACTCAGAAAGAGAAATATCACACCCATTCCTCATACAAAGATCCTAGATTTTAATTTTCATATGCATGTATATACGTAAGGGGTGAGAAGTATATGTCATGATAATATATACAGATATAGAAAAATAGAAAAGGAAAGAAGATTTTAAGGGAAGGCTGGGGAGGGGAGGGAGGAATCAAACAGTGTAATAAAAGACTACGTGTGGCATGGAAGAGGAAGGGCGGTGTGGGAGAAAAGGGGCCAGTGGAGGAGCAATGGATTGGAGAAGGAGAGCAAGGGAGACAAGAAACAAAAGCAAGTGAGTTCCCATTACTGTGTATAGTGATGTGAACTAAATAAAGAAGAGGCTAGGAATGGTGGATTGTGACTGGAAACAGAAGGATCAGGCGTTTGGGGTCATCCTCACCTTCACAGTGAGCTCAAAGCCAGCCTGGGCTGCCTGAGATCTTGTGGTTTGTTTGTTTGTTAAAAAAAAAAAAAAAAAAAAAAAAAAAAAAAAAAACTTAGCCCAGTGTGATATCACACTCTCATAGTCCCTGCACTCCAGATGGAGCTCTGTGAGTTCAAAGGCAGTCTAATCTTACAGTGAACTCCAGGCAAGCCAGAATTGTGTGTAAGACCTTATCTAGAAAAGAGAGAGACTTATTTTAGTAAGGTTATACAAAAAAAATTCTCAGCTGGGTGGTGATGGTGCATGCTTCAATCCTAGCACTTGGGAGGCAAAGTCAGGCAGATCTCTGTGAGTTCGAGGCCAGCCTGGTCTGCAGAGTCAATTCTATGACAGCCAGGGCTACACAAAGAAGCCCTGTCTTGAAAATAATAAAAAGAAATCTCCCATGTATTTCCTATTCCTATAATGTATCAGGCTTTCTTTTGGGCAAACAGCTCCCAAATCATGACACGGAGACATTTTCTTAGTTATGAATGCTCCGCCTTAGTTTAGGCTTGCCCCACTACCTCTTATAACTTATTTTTTTTTCTTTTCAAGACAGGGTTTCTCTGTGGTTTTGGAGCCTGTCCTGGAACTAGCTCTTGTAGACCAGGCTGGTCTCGAACTCACAGAGATCGGCCTGCCTCTGCCTCTCGAGTGCTGGGATTAAAGGCGTGTGCCACCACCGCCCAGCTTCTTATAACTTATTTTAACCTGTTTCTCTTCCTCTACATTTTGCCTCAGGGCTTTTTACCCTTTTTACCTTTACTACATTCTGTTTGTCCTACTCTGTGTCTGGCTGGCTGGTGGCTACCTGGTTGGCTGGGTAGTCAGGGAGCCTCCCTTTCTTTTTCCCTGGTTCTCTCCTCTCGAGCCCAGATCCCTCCTCCTACTTACTCTCTCTGCCTGCCAGCCCCGTGTGTCCCTCTGCTGCCTAGCTATTGGCCATTCAGCTTTTTATTAAACCAATCAGGTGCCTTAGGCAGGCAAAACAACACACCTTTACATTATTAAATGAACGCAACGTAAACAAATGTAACACACCTTTACATAGTTAAATCAATACTCTGCAACATAAGCAAACCTAAGCATTGTTGCCTAGTTAAACAAATATTCCACAACACTATAAAAGATGAACAGAACATAGAAGCCATCATCTCTCTTTGAAGCTTAAAAGACTGGAATATAGGGGCCAGGCACAGTGCCATGCATCTGTGATACCAGCAGTTTGGGAGGCAGGGACAAGCGGATTTTTGATAGTTCCAGGCCAGGCAGGGCTACATAGGGAGGCCATTTTTTAAAAAGCACTAAAATATCATTACTTTTTTTCTTCTTAGTTCAGTTTATTTAGTTAGTTTTGAGATAGTCTCGTTCTGTAGTCCAGGCTGGCCCTGAACTTATGATCTTCCTGCTCAGTCGCTCACGTTTGGGATTACCAGTGCATAAGACCATATCAGGCTTCTTAGTCTGTTTTAGTTAGGGTTTTTATTGCTGTGAAGAGATAGAACAACCACATCAATTTTTATAAAGGAAAACATTTCATTGGGGTGGGTCGCTTATAGTTTCAGTTCAGAGGTTCACAACATGGCGGTGTGCAGACAGACATGGCGCTAGCTGCATCCTGATCAGAAGGTAACAGGAAACGGTCTCTAACACTGAGCAAAACTTAAACAAAAGAGATGTCAAAGCTTGCCCCACAGTGACTTACTCCCTTCAATGAGGGCACATTTATTTCAACAAGGCCACATATCCCAATAGTGCCGCTCCCTATGTACTTACGGGGGCCAGTTACATTCAAACTACCACATTCCACTCCCTGGCCCCCATAAGCTTGTAACAATATCCTGTTAAAAAAAATGCATTTAGTCCAACTTCAAAAGTCCCCATAGCCTATCCCAGTCTCAACCATGTTTTAAGAATCCCTGGGACCCATGTAGCAGAAAGAAAAAAACTACAGGATATACGTTACCATTCTAAAACATAGGGAAGGGAGCACAGAGAGGAAATGCTGGGAAAAAAAGCAAAACTCAACACCAGCTGGGCAAACTGCAAACTCTGCAACTCTGTATCTGATGTCAAAACAGTCTCCATATCTCCAATTCTATTCAGCTTTGTTGACTGCAGCACACTGCTTTCTCGTGGGCTGGTTCCACTCCCTGTTAGCAGCTCTCCTCAGTATCCCACGACTCTGGCATCCCTAACATCTTGGGGTCTCCAAGGCAATCCAGGCTTCAGCCTCACAACCTCAAGCAACAGTCTTGGTTTTTTGCTTTTTGTTTTTGTTTTGGTAGTTGGTTGGGGGTATTTTGTTTGTTTGTTTGTTTGTTTGTTTTGAGATAAGGAATAACTGTATGATCCAGAATGATCTTAAACTCACTGTGTAGCAAAGAGGTCTCAAACTCCTGATCCTTCTGCCTCTGCCTGCCAACCTGCCAAACTGCTGGCATTGCAGGTGTGAACTACCATGCTCACCTCTTGGTCCAGTTTCAATGCCGTTTTGAAGTTCTCAAATATCCTATGAAATGGGGAAGCTCCTGACCAAATTCTTGCGCTTACAATTTTAGAACTGCCATTAAAGAAAATGTTAGCCTTGCAAAGCTAACCACAAGCTGACAAACAAGAAGAAATGAGAACTAAGCCATTTATGGTATTAAAAATAGGCATTCCAAATAGTAACAGTCCCACCCTGCATCTGGGTGTTTCATATTCATTTCTTTCAAAAAAAATTTTTAAAATTTTTAAATAATTGATTTTTTTCAGATTAAGTGCTGTTAGAATTTGTTGTTGTTGTTGTTGTTAATTTGAGACAAGGTCTCACTGTGCAGTTCTGGCTATCCTGGAACTCACTACATAGACTAGACTGGCCTCAAACTCACAAAGAACTGCCTCCCTCTGTCTCCTTATGGTGAGATTAAAAGAACACACACCACTGCATCTGGCTTCTTTTTTAATCTTCATTACATTTTGATTTATTTGGGGGAGGTGGGCATGCTACAACATGTGGGAATTTGTGGAAGTCCTTTTCCCCTCCACCATGAAAACTCATATTTTAAAGATTTGTGTATGTGCACTAGTGTTTTGCTTGCATGTGTGTCTGTGTCATGTGCATCTTGGAACTTGATTTATGGATGGTTGAGAACCACCATGTGGGTGCTGAGAATTGAACCTTGGTCCTCTGCAAGAACAAGTGCTCCTAACCACTAAGTCATCTTCCAGCCCCTGCAGTTATAACTCTTAATGGATACCCATTTCAAAGGAAATCGTTCAAATAGTCTTCCTTTTCTCCTTAATGTGTGATCTCTACATGTCAAGTTGAGCATGGTTGGCTTCTGTTAAGGCTATGTGTGCTTGCTGTCAGCATAAGCACTAATAGTAGTTTTTTTTTGTTTGTTTGTTTTTATATGGGTTTTCCTCCCATAAAATCTGCTCTGGAGTTTCTAAGTTTTCAGAGGTCCTTGGGATTTATTTACAAAGTCAAAAAAATGAAACAGAGCCGGACAAGGGAGTATTCCAGAACTCAGGAGGAGACAGGAGGAGCAGAAGTTCAAGGTCATTCTTGGCTACAAGACAAATTCAAGACCAGCCTAGGACACGTGAGATGCTGACACTGAGGAAAAAGGAGAAGGAAGCAGAAAAGAAAGAAGGAAGGAAGAAAACACAATAAAAGCCCCATAAAATACATATGTTTTGAGAATGTTTGAGTTCCTCACTTCACATAAACAATCCTCTAATTATGTAGGACTTCCAAGTAAATGTTGATCCCATGAGAAAGATTCAGATTTAAGCAAGCACACACATGAAAAATGTCTAACCAGTTGTGCAGGTGTGGTGATATTTAGTTCATGCTAAAACAAAGCTTGCCTGAGGATCCGAGTGTGGAGCGAGCCACTAGTTAGCCATAGAGGCCAGGCAGTGGTGGCACACACCTTTAATCCCAGCACTCAGGAGACAGGGGCAGATGGATCTCTG
This sequence comes from Alexandromys fortis, assembly GCF_014885135.2. NCBI lineage: Eukaryota > Metazoa > Chordata > Mammalia > Rodentia > Cricetidae > Alexandromys > Alexandromys fortis. Next base: position 1,546,484 of record NW_026067999.1, read on the forward strand.
TGAGCTCAAGGCTACCCTGGGCTACACAGTCTGGACTGATCCAGTCTCAAAGAGAAACAGAGCCAGGCTGTGGTGGCTCACACCTTTAGTCCCAGTATTTGGGAGTCACATATCTTTAATCCCAACACTAGGGAGGTGCAGACAGGAAGGGATATGGCTGGGCGGAGAGAGGAACTCCTGGCATTCAGTCTGAGGACTTGGAGCGACAGGATACCCCATTCGGTCTGAGAATTTCATAGAGGTAAAAACTAGCAGCTGGCTGCTCTGCTTCTCCAATCTTTCAGCTTTCATTCCCCTAAAAGCTGACTCCAGGTTTTTGTTATTAAAACCAATTAGAAATTGTACCACATGCTGACTAGTTTTTGTTTCGTTTTGTTTTCTGAAACACAGTCTTCCAGTCTGGCCTTGAACTCACAAAGATCCACTAGCCTCTGTCTCCTGGGTGCTGGGATTAAAGGCATATGCCCAGCTATGTGCTGGCTAGTTTTTATGCCAACTTGACATAAAAACCTCTATTGAAAAAATTGCCTCTGTAAGACCGGGCTATAGGAAAGCCAATAGGGCATTTTCTTAATTAGTGATTGACATAGGAGGGCCCAGGCCCCTGTGGGTGATGCCATCCCTGCACTGGTGGTCCTGGGTGCTATAGGAAAGCAGGCTAAACAAACCATAAGAAACAGACAGAACTCGGTAAGTTTGAGGCCAGTCTGATCTACATAGTGAGTTCCAGGACAACCAGGACTGGCTGCATAGTGAGATGCTGTCTCAAAGAAAAAAAATTAAAAATGAAAAGCACGGCCCAGTGGTGATGGTGCACACCTTTAATCCCAACACTCAGGACGCAGAGGCAGGTGGATCTCTATATAGGCCCTGCACCTGTTCAGTTTGCAGCTGCCCAGTGGCAGAGGCAGTCAGTCTTCTGGATTCCTCCCTCCCAAAAGTCTCTCTAAAAGGTTTAGGTGAGACCTTCTTTTGCCTGGTGGGGTGGGGCTGTAACACTTTCACTGCTGGAGGCCTTCCCCTAGCAGCACCAAGTGGTTACAACTTACCTGGGGAAGTCAGAGATGAACCGCTGTGGAGCTGAGTGGAGCCGGGCTGTAACACTTCCAATGGGAAACCTTCCCCTTAGCAGAGCAGTTGTTACACTCCCGGGCACTGGAGTCGAACTGTAACAGCTTCGCTGAGGAAGCCCTCTCCTGCCAAAGCACAGCTGTTACATGGAAGAAGCCTTTCCCCAGAGCAGGGCTTATGTTAGCTGCTACTTCCTGGCTACCAACTGCCAGCATACTCTTCCATCTGAGATGTAACACTCAGTATTTCCTGCACCTCCCCCCTGACTGCCAGAATACTCTTCCATCCGAGATGTAACACTCAGTATTCCTTGGCTCCTAAGTGATCCCTTCCATTCGAGCCATAATGCTTACAGAAGCTATTTAGGTATTTAGGTGTCCGTGAGACTACAGGCTCCAAAGAAGGCAATGTTGTACTCAGGAAACAGAGGTAAGCAGATTTCTGTGAGTTCAAGGCTACCCTGGTCTACAGAGTGGGTTCCAAGACTGATTCCAAAGCTACAGAGAAACCCTGTCTTGAAAAAAAAAGTTCAAAAATCAAAATTCATGGTATTTATGGTGAGTGGCTAACCCCCTGAAGTAACAGGAACAAAGAGGACAGCAAGCGAACCTGTGGCAGTTAGTCAGGCATCAAAAGCAAGGATTTGGAGCTTTATCTCATAGGGGCTCACTGGTGATAGACAGGTCAGTTCTATTTCTTTCCCTAGCTCATTCTGACCAGGGCAGCTATTATGGTCAATGATTGATGTACTCAATCCTTCGCAAAATGACTTCTATCATATTCCTCTCCGTGCATCCATGCCTTAATTAGACCCTTCACTACCTTGTTCCTTACTCTAGACAATATAATAGTGACAAACACTAGACTTGAAAAGGACTTGACTATTAGGGTTGTGCCTGGAGCCTATGCAGCCATTACCACATAAAGAAGGCCAGAATGACCTGTCAGAGACATGTGACTCAGTCACCCTCATCACTCCAACCAACAATCCAGAATGTTCCCCAGGTATATAATTGGTGCACATGAGACAAACAGATGTTGTTTTGAGACAGAGTCTCACTATGTAACCACGGCTGGACTAGAGTTTACTATGTAGACCATCCTAGCCTCAGACTCATAGAGATTCACATGCGTCTGTCTGCTGAGTGCTGGCATTAAGGGTTGCATTACCAAGCCTGACAAGGTAGTAGTTTCTATGAATAAATACTCACTAGAGAAAACAGAAATAAGAAAATATTTCCCTGATTATAATATATTATAGCCAGTATCCTAGTTAGGGTTTCTATTTGTGACAAGACACCATGACCATGGCAACTCTTATAAAGGAAAAACATTTAATTGGGGTAACTTACATTTTCAGAGGTTTAGTCCGTTATCATCACGGCAGGACATGGTGGTATGTAGGCAGACACGGTGCTGGAGAAGTAGCTGAGAGTCTTATATTTTGAAGGCAACAGGAAGTGGTCTGAGACACTGGGTGTGGCTTGAGTATATATGAGACCTCAAAAACCCACCCCCATGGTGACATACTACCTCCAACAAGACTCCAATAAAATCATAGTCCCATTCCCTATGAGCTTATGGGAGCCAATTACATTCAAATGACCACAGTTGATATGAGTTTTATTGGTTTCTTGATTCCTAACCTTTTTCTGTACATATTCTTTTCTTTTCTTCCTTTCTTTCCTTTCTTTCTTTCTTTCTTTTTGTTTTTTGTTTGTTTGTTTGTTTGTCGTTTTTCGAGACAGGGTTTCTCTGCGTAGCTTTCGTGCCTGTCCTGAAACTTGCTTTGTAGACCAGGCTGGTCTTGAACTCATAGTGATAAACCTGCCTCTACTTCCCAAGTGCTGGGATTAAAGGCATGCGCCACCACTGCCCAGCCATTATTTTCTTTATGGTTATAATAATTCGATTGCATTTTACTTATTTATTTTGTGTGTGTGAGTCTATGCGTGTGGGAATGTGTGTGCCATACTGTGCATGTGTGGAGGTGAGAAGACAACTCTTGGGATCAAACTCGGGTTGTCAGGCTTGGCAACAAGTGCCTTTATCCACTTAGTCACGTCACTAGCCCATAATCATTCTATATAGATAATTTTATATATTATATCCTACAAGGATAACTTGTAGGAGTTGGTTCTCCTACTTCTTTGGGGGTCCTAGGGCTTGAACTCAGGTCATCAGGCTTGGCAGCAGATGATTTTGCCTGCCGAGCCATTTCACTGGCCCCATCACTTGTTTCTTAAAGACAGGGTCTCACTGTATAGCCCCTCCCCCACCCTCAGCTTCACACGTACTGAGCTTACAGATGTGTACCGCTGTATCCAGTTATGTTTGTTAATTTTGATCTGAGAGGAATTTTGATTTCTATTTTAATTGTTTCTCCAATAAGGTTGAAGAACTGGAAAGCAGCAATTTTTCCATGCCTGTCAGAACAATAGGTTAGTTGATTTTTATGTTGCTTTGGTTTGGGTTTTGGTTATGTGAGCCAGGATCTCATTTATCTGAGGCTAGTCTTGAACCCCTGACTCTTCCACCTCTGCCTTCTGCATGCTAGAATAACACACATGCATCACCACACACAGCTTGGTTTCTTTTTTTGAAGTAAGTGGTTTATTTCTTAAATTAAACTATATTTACATCATTTTGGCCTTCCTTTTCTCCCTCCAACCACTCCTATGTACCCCTCCTTCCTTTCTCTCTCAAACTCATGGCCTTCTTTTCAGCTGGATTTCTTAAAATAATTTTCTTCATATGATTCACACAATAGCCGCTTTCAAACTTGTTCCTATATAGGAAGTATCTGGAAATAGCTATCTGTTTGAATCTGTGCTTGCACAGCAATGTACAAATACTGAAAGAATGCCAGTTGTCTGTTTCTAAAAATGGGCCTATCTACATGAAGATTATTGGTTGAGGCCTAAAGCTTCCCCTCTACTACTCCTGGCCAGAAAATTCACATCATGATATTGTCCTGATTTACAGATAACCACCTTGGATGATTATCTTGGAAATCTTTGCCTAAAACTAACTTAGAGATGAAATTCTGAGGTCATACCTCCATGGTAGAATATTTACCTCTCATGCACAAGGCCCTGGATTCAATCCTTAGCAGAATCCATATTAGAAAATGGAAATCGACTATCAGGTAAAATGAATGATAGTCCCCGCTCACAAAATGAAATAGCAAAGAAGGATAAAATGTCATTTCCAGATCCTTCTTCACTGGCATAATGACACACACCTTCAATTCCAGCACTTGGGAAGCTGGGGCATTGAGATCTCTATGAGTTTGAGGGCAGCCTACAGAATGAGTTATAGCTCTGCCAGGGCCACACAGAAACCCTGTCTCAAAAACTATCTTTTGGGCCGGGCGATGGTGGTGCACACCTTTAATCCCAGCACTCGGGAGGCAGAGGCAGGCGGATCTCTTTGAGTTCGAGACCAGCCTGGTCTACAAGAGCTAGTTCCAGGACAGGCTCCAAAACCACAGAGAAACCCTGTCTCGAAAAACCAAAAAAAAAAAAAAAAAAACTATCTTTTGGGGCAGTGGTAGTGCACACCTTTAATCCCGGCACTCACTAGGCAGAGACAGGTGGATCTCCAAATAAAAGGCCAGCTTTGAACTGGTCTGTAAAGCTAGTTCCTGAACAGCCAGGGCTACACACACACACACACACACACACACACACACACAAAACTGTCTCAAAAAAAAGTCCTAGTATGAACATGTCAGAATGAAACCCATCATTTTACATATGCTAATTTAAGAAAGACTATATTGTTTATACCTCTTTAGATATTGCTTTAATTTATAATGTATGTTAACAGTTATGCAAATATCAGAAATTTATAATTACTTAATATGAATAGTTATATAACTTTTTATAGAGCCCTTGATTTGTTAAATTTTTATTTCATTTTAATTATGTGTATGTGTGAGTGTGGGTGCTCACTTGTGAGCGCAGGTGCCTGTGGAACCCAGGAGAGGGCACCAGATTCCCTGAGCAAGAGCCACGGCCAAGAGCCACAGCCAACTGTGAGTTGTCTGGCATGCTGGGAACAAACTGGTTCTCTATGAGAGCATACATGTTATTAACCACTGAGCCAGCTCTTCAGTTCTCCCGTCCCCCCCCCCAATTGTTTTCTGAGACTCACTGTAGTCCAGGCTGAGCTCACTGTGTAACTCACAATGGCCTCAAGCTCATGGCAATCCTCCTGTCTCAGACCCCTAAGTGCTGGGATTACAATCATGAGCCACTATACACAGCTCAAAATATCTTTTTGTACAGCATTTCTGCAAAAGCGCCATTTCCCACATCTCTGCTGCTACCACCGCGTTCAAAGCACACTGGGATTCACCTGGACTGTCATAATGTCTGTTCATAGGGTCAGCAGTTGCCTCTGATCTTTTCTTTTCTTTTAGATTTATTTATTATGTATACAACACTCTGCCTCCATGTCTGCTGCAGGCCAAAAGAGGGCGCCAGATCTTATTATAGATGGCTGTGAGCCACCATGCGGTTGCTGGGAATTGAACTCAGGACCTCTGGAAGAGCTGGCAGTGCTCTTAACTACTGAGCCCTGCCTAAACTTTTGTTTTGTTTTGTTTTGTTTTGTTTTGTTTTGTTTTGTTTTGTTTTGTTTTTCAAGACAGGGTTTCTCTGTAGCTTTGGAGCCTGTCCTGGAACTATCTCTTATAGTCCAGGCTGGTCTCGAACTCACAGAGATCCGCCTGCCTCTGCCTCCCGAGTGCTGGGATTAAAGGCGTGCGCCACCACCGCCCGGCTCTACCTAAACTTTTTGCCTCTGATCTTTTCTACGGCTTGTTTTATGCTCATGAGTTCTGTTTCTTCTATTCGCTCGCCAGAAAAGAAAAAAAAAAAAACTGGTGTGGGTAACTGAGACACGGAAGTGCCCAGAAACCCAGGCTGGTCTGTTCCCGCATCACAGGACTTGGACTTTACCCTTGCCTGGATGTGAAAGTCAGCCTTGCTCATTATCTCTGCTGCAACAATCTCCTCTCACGCTCCTGATCAATTTGCCAGACTGTCAAAAAGGAAGGAACCTCCCTTTAGATTTTTTTTTCCAGTCTCTCAATCTTCAGTATCTGCTATGGAATAGGAACCATGCTATTTACTGGGTATTTGATTGTAAAGAAGATATTCGACCCAGAATGAGGAGTACCTGGAAGAAAGCAGGTGGTTATATTGGACTAGAACGTAATAGGAAGAGGTCAGGTAGTGGCGGAACACGTCTTTAATCCCAGCACTTGGGAGGCCAGTCCGGTCTACAGATCTAATTCCAGGACAGCCAGGGCTACCCAGAGAAACCCTGTCTCAAAAACAAAACAAGCAAAAAGAAAACAAAATGGAATAGGAAGGGGGGGCCGATTTAGGTTGGATGTTCATAGAGGTCTCGCTGGGAAAATACTATTTAAGCTGATACTGGAAGGAAAAGAATGGAAAGGTAAGGTTGAGGCTACAGAGAGACTGAAAAGGAAGGATCAAGTCAAAGTTCCTGAGGTAGAACAAATAGTTGGCAAGTTCAGTGAGCTGAAAGACCAGAATGTTCTTAGCACACGGTCATCAAGGGAAAATCCAGCATGAAACGTACCTGAGAGAAAAGGAAGTGCCCTGTCTGGCTGCCCTAGAGACTCCGCTCAAGGGCTTGCATCTTAGGCAGGATGGATAGCAAAGCATCCAGGTTAGGAGAGGGAAGAGATGCTTTGTGGGGAGTGGACTGGAAGAGTCCAGAGGGCAGTGGGAAGGGCACATTCTGCTCAGCCAATAGCTAATGGTGGCTGGGACTAGGCTAGTGGCTCTGAAGATGGAAAGGATTGGGTTGTAGCTCAGCGGCACAGCCCTTGCCTCCTAGAGTGGGTGAGGTCCAGGCTTCTAGCCCTAGCACTGAGAAACAAAAGAAAAAAGTGAAAATGTAAGGAATTGGAGGGGGGGGGGGGGAGTCTCAAGAGAGGCTTGGCAAGCATGGTGGCACACTCCTGTGATCTCGGCACTTAGGAGGCGGAGACAGGAAGACCAGGAGGTTAATATCAGTCTTGGATATGCATTGAGTACAAGGCCAGTCTGGACTACAGGAGACCTCGTCTAAACAAGCAAACAAAACAAAAAGGAAATTGCTTTTAGAATCCACTTTCACCACACCGTAATAGACTCCTTTATCTGTGTATTTATTTATTTGTTTGTTTGTTTGTTTGTTTGTTTTGAGATATAGAGAGTCTCACTGTGCAGCCCTTGCAGGCCTTAACTAACTATATAGATCAGGCTGGCTTTGAACTTATTATGGCAATCCTCCTGCCTCTCTCCGCCTTCGAAGTGCTGGGATTATAGATCGGGGTCACCAGGGCTGGCTCATTTGTTTGTTTTTGATTTGCTTTGGTTTTGGTGTTTTGTTTTTTCTTTGATTCTTTAATTTTTTAAAATATTTATTTATTTATTATGTATAAAATACTCTGTCTGTGTGTATGCCTGAAGGCCAGAAGAGGGCACCGGACCTCTTTACAGATGGGTGTGAGCCACCATGTGGTTGTTGGGAATTGAACTCAGGACCTTTGGAAGAGTAGTCAGTGCTCTTAACCTCTGAGCCATCTCTCCAGCCCCCTGATTCTTTAATTTTTGATACAGGGAGCGAGGTGTGCCAGGCTGGTCCCAAATTGGCTACATATCAAAGACAACCATGCACACATGATCCTCTCATGTCCACTTCCTAAATGCTGGGATTACAAGCATGTGCTACCATGTGCGCTCTCTCTCTCTCTCTCTCTCTCTCTCTCTCTCTCTCTCTCTCTCTCTCTCTCTCCCCCACACCCCCTTTCTCTTTTTCTGAGACAAAGTTTCACTGTGTAGTCCTGGCTGTTCTAGAACTCGCTTGGTAGAGCAGGGTGGCCTCAAATTTGCAGAGATCCACCCAAGTGCTGGGATTAAAGGTGTGTGCGGCCACCACCCAGCTTTGTTTTTTTTTTTATAGTAAAAAAAAAATTACCCCTAGATGAAAATGCCAAAAAGATAGGTGAAGATTGTTCTAGAAAGAAAAGATCTTCTACTATCAGTTGTAATTTAAATTTGAAATAATTACTCTGAAGGAATTGGATGAAGCAAGTACTTATGACTGATGACTGATGATTCATAATGTCTAATCTCCAAAAATAACTTCTGAAAGAGAAATCGCTTACGGGTAGAATGTAAATGGCAGAATCAAGGATGTTTCCAATGCAATAGCTGAGCCATTAGCTGACTAGCACTGTCTCATACAGGGCTAAGGACAGCAGAGCAAGGCACGAGGCGATGGCTCCACGTGAGGGCTACGCTCTAGGTTGGGTGGCAGAAGATGAGGGAGATCATGTGGGGGGAAAAACTCCAATCAAATGCTGATTGGGGGCACTTTCTTCAGTGAGATAGCCACTGATAAGGTGCTCGCATTCCAGTAAATACTCTCCCATCCATGTTTATGGCGGTAACCGCATTCAAACTCAGTGGGTCACACACACACTAAGATAGAAAAATAGGAGAGGGACTTCTTGGAAAGAAGAAGAGTTTCTGTGGGAGAAAGAGTGTCAGTGAGCTGGGGATGATGGGGGGAAAGAATCTAAAGTCCAGTGTATAGATGTAGAAAACTGTCAAAAATGAAATGATTTAAGGACCTAGCAAAGGCACAGGGAGCATGCTCTTTACCTGACCTGCGAATACAATAGTGGGCAGTTACATTAAGACGATGAATAACTAAATGAACCAGTGGTAATGCCACATACGCGCCTTTGGATCCTAGCACTTGGGAGGCAGAGGCAGGCGGAATTCAAGGCCAGCTTGGTCTATGGAGTGACCAAGGACAGCCAGGGCTACATGGGGAAAGCCTGTCTCGGAAAACCACTAAATAAATAAATAAATAAATAAATAAATAAATAAATGCCAGGTGGTAGTAGCACACATCTTTAATCCCAGCATTCGGGGAAGCAGAGGCACGGGGATCTTTGTGAGTTCAAGTCTAGTTTGATCTACAAAGCTAGTTCCAGGACAGCCAGGAACCCTGTCTAGGAAGAGCAAACTAACTAACAAACAATCAAACAAACAAACAAATATAAAAATCAACTGCCAAAGCATGTTTAAAAAATAAATTTTAGAAAAAGAAAACAGTTAAAAAATAATTTAAATTAAAAAAAAATCAACCCTCTAAAAATAGTCTGGCATAACGGCATATGAATGTAAGGCCAGCACTCTGAAGGGAGAGGCGGGGCAGGGGGGTCAGGAGTTCAAGTCATAATGGAGTTCAAAGCCAGCCTCAGCTACATAGGGTGAGAGCAGCCGGAGGTGCAGCCCGATGGTAACGCACTTGCCTAATATGCACAGTACCCTGGCTTTGATCCTCAGGACTACAGTGTGGGGGGAGGGAGGGTAACGTCACCCAAAACTACAGAGATAATAAAGACAGGCGTTAAGAACATATAAATTGCAGTAATTTGTGATAAATATAGGAAAAGATTACCTTATTTCTCTAAGACATTTTCTCCTAGCTCCGAGCCTGTGTTCTGACGGATGATGTCAGAAGGGCCTCTGAGAACATTTGCTTTGTCAGGTGCTCATCTCTAGGCTCTGCCAGGAGAGGGCGCTAAAAGAAGACTATGAATCTGGGCGCTAGTAAAGAGACTGCCTTCTGCCCTTCTGCTCTCTCGACCTTGGCCTAAGTAGCTCCTTCCCTAGGGGGAGAGCACCCCTCCTTGAAGGCTCTTAAGCTTCTAAGCATTCTAATTCCAGCCTCTTCCTTCTGTTCATTCAAGAATGACAACCTAAGAATTTTCATTTTTATCCTAGCCTACTTAAAAACCTCCGATATTAAATGATGTGTGCCTGGACTGGCAAATTGGATCAGCAAGTAAAGGCGCTTGCTGCCAAACCTGAGAGGATCTGATGTTGCTCCCTGAATTCCATATAAAGGCTGAAGGACCCAGGCATGGTGGTGTATGCCTTTTATCACAGCGCTCAGAAGAGTCCAGCCTGGTCTACATAGCAAGTTCTAGGACAGTCAAAGCTACATACAGAGACCTTGTCTCAAAGATAAACAAACAAAAAAGGTGAAAGGAGAGACCCTAATCCAAAAAACTGCCCTCTGATTTCCAGCATGCATTGTGGCGCGGCGCATGCGTGTGCACACACAGACACGCACACTATGTCTATATCTACACCGTAAAAAAGCATGTGACTAACGTGGTTTCTGTCTCATTATATCCCTAGCTGATAGAGCTTGGAAACTATAAAATATCAACTGATGTCATTTTTAAATGTAGATGTGAAATTCTAAATCAATTTTTTTGTTTTTGTTTTTCAAAACGGGGTTTCTCTGTGTAACAGCCCTAGCTGTCCTGGTACTAGCTATTGTAGACCAGGCTGGCCTCGAACTCACAGAGATCCGCCTTCCTCTACTATCTGAGTACTGGGACTAAAGGTATGCACCACCAGGCTCAAATTTTATTTTTTTTTATTGATTTGTATTGAGCTCTACATTTTTTTCTCTGTTCCCCTCCCTGCCTCTCCCCTTCCCTTCAACCCTCTCCCATGGTCCCCATGCTCCCAATTTACTCAGGAGATCTTGTCTTTTTCTACTTCCCATGTAGATTAGATCTGTGTATGTCTCTCTTAGGGTCCTCATTGTTGTCTAGGTTCTCTGGGATTGTGATTTGTGAGCTGGCTTTCTTTGCTTTATGTTTAAAAATCACTTATAAGGGGCCTGGAGAGATGGCTCAGTGGTTAAGAGCATTGCCTGCTCTTCCAAAGGTCCTGAGTTCATATTCCCAGCAACCACATGGTGGCTCACAACCATCTATAATGAGGTCTGGTGCCCTCTTCTGGCCTGCAGACATACAGACAGAATATTGTATACATAATAAGTAAATATTTTTTTAAAAAATCACTTATGAGTGAGTACGCACCGCCCAAATTTTAATGAACTCAACATCCAAACAGTTAAGATACAGCCTGCAGCCATGACCTGGACTATCCAGGTAGAGTGGGCCTAGTTTGCTAAACCATTTATTTGTTTGTCCCCTCGTTCAATATGGTCTTTTATCAGATCTAGTCAGGAAGAGGGGAGACAATAGTGACCCAAAGGAGAGCCATTCCTTCCTGGAGCTTACTACCTTCAGGAGGGACAGCTGATGCTACTTCAATAGTCACATAACCCTATGAGAGCTGATCATAAGATGTGTGGCGTGGTGAGGAAGGTCATGGAGAACTTACATAAAGGAGCCTGGGATTGAAGATACAGATATACATATAAATAAAGAACTATACGTAGATATCTTTCTGAGTGAGCACATAGAACAGCACACGCAAAACGTTATTTGCTAGGTAGTAAGAGAAATTGAGAGACCAATTTGGCAAGAGCTGAGAGAGCAAAGGTGAGTGACCTAGAAAGTAAGACTTGAAGAACTAGACAGCGCAAGTCACAATAGACCCTGTGAGGTATGTTAAGGAGTTTTCCTTTGTCAAATCTACAATACACCTAGGCAGTGGTGCACTGGTATGAGAACAGATACAGAAGACAATGGAACAAATTGAGATCACATATCTGTGGCCAAATGATTTTTTTTTTCTTTTTGAGACTGAGGTTGTATTTATTTGTAAGTTATGTGTGTGTATGTCAGGGCAGACAGAGTATTGCAGTGCCCATAGAGGCCAGAAGATGGCGTCAGATCCCTAGGACTAGCGCTACAAAGCCTTGTGAGCCGCCGTGTGGGTGCTGAAACTCAAGTCTCAGCCTTCTGGAAGAGCAAGCAGTAAGTACTTTTAACCACTGAGCCATCTCTCCAGCTCATGGCCAGTTAATTTTTACGAAAGCGACAACACCAATAAATAGAGAAAGCAGTTGGGCAGTGGTGGCACAGGCCTTTAATCCCAGCACTTGAGAGACAGAGGCAGGTGGATCGCTGTAAATTCCAAACCATCCTGGTCTACAGAGTGAGTTCCAGGACAGTTAGGGGTACACAGAGAAACCCTGTCTCGAAAAACATAGGTAGGTAGGTAGATGATAGATAGATAGATAGATAGATAGATAGATAGATAGATAGATAGATAGATAAGAACTGAGACGGTGTAGTTTCTATAATAAATGGTACTGAGACAAATAGATACATGCTTGCAGAAGAATGGATTCTAAGTTCTAGGACTGTCTGGGCTAAATAGTGAAACCCTGTGTTAAAAACATTAAACAAAAATGTACATTTAGCCTAGTAATTCCACTGCTAGGTATTTCTAAAAAGGAAAATAAAACATGACCACACAGGGCTTGTTTTAAAACAAGTACCATAATACCATTCATTACTCATGATCACTCCAAGCTGAAAAAAACAACCTAAAAGACCTACCAACCACTGACTGTTTCGAGAAAACGTGGTGCTAAGAAGACCTGGGTAGGCCTGGAGAGAAGGCTCAGAGATTAAGAGCACTGGCTGTTCTTCCAGGGGTCCTGAGTTCAATTCCCAGCAACCACATGGTGGCTCACACAACCATCTGTAATGAGACCTGGTGCCCTCTTCTGTCTGGCATCCAAGCATAGAAGAAAAGGAAGAAGAAGAGGAGGAGGAGGAGGATCTAGATAATCCAAGCATGGTGGTGCAGACCTTTGGAGGCAAATACAGGCATATCTCATGAATTCAAGGCCAGCCTGGTCTACAGAGCAAGTTCTAGGACAGCCAGGGCTACACAGTGAAAGTCTGTCTAGAGAAACAAAAAAAGAAAGGCATCAGATCCCCTAGGACTTCAGTTATATGCAGGTGGTTGCATGCTATCTGATGTGGGTCCTGGGAACTGAACCTGGGTCCTCTGAAAGAGCAGCAAATGCTCTCAACTGTTGAGCCATCTTTTCAGTTCCTAGGTTTGTTTTCTTGAAACAGGGTCTTATGTAGTCCAGGCTAGCCTCAAATTCACTAAGCAGTGAAGTATGACCTTAATGATCTTGCCTCTACCCCTACCCCAAGTGCTGGGATTATAGGAACACGTTGCTACACCCTGCTTACCAGCTTTGAAAATAACTGTTCTGTTCCCTATCATTCACCAAAAATAATTGATACAAGCCGGGCGATGGTGGCGCAGGCCTTTAATCCCAGCACTCGGGAGGCAGAGGCAGGCAGATCTCTGTGAGTTCGAGGCCAGCCTGGACTACAAGAGCTAGTTCCAGGACAGGAACCAAAGCTACAGAGAAACCCTGTCTCGAAAAACCAAACAAACAAATAAATAAATAAATAAATAAATAATGCATTTTTAATGTTATTTCTGATTAATCATGATAGCTTCACTGATTAAAGTATATTTAAGGATGTTTAGCTTCTATTCTTAATATCTCTTTTTTTTAAAGATTTACTTATTTATTATGTATACAGCGCTCTGCCTGCAGGACAAAAGAGGGCGCCAGATCTCGTTAGAGATGGTTGTGGGCCACCATGTGATTGCCAGGAATTGAACTCAGGACCTCTGGAAGAGCAGCCAGTGCTCTTAACCTCTGAGCCACCTCTCCAGCCCCTCTTACTATCTCTTAACACCTATTCATGTACCACATTACAAAGAAAAGCATTCCCCTTTGGTCCTGTTGACCAGAGATAGCAGTGCTAACATGTTGGGGTATCCCCCGGCTTTCATTGGTGATTATGATTTTATTGGGTGAGAACATACTGGATCCTGAACAATTTATCATTTCTTCACTACATCTGTGAAGAATTACCACAGGAAAGAGGAAGATCTAAACAATGCACCCAAGAAAGAGCTTGGAGGCGTCACAGGAGGGACCCTGTTATCTCACTTTACAAAAAAAAAAAAAAAAAGTTCAGGGCTGGAGAGCTGGCTCAGAGGTTAAGAGCATTGACTGTTCTTCCGGAGGTCCTGAGTTCAATTCCCAGCACCCACATGGTGGCTCACAGCCATCTGTAATGAGATCTGGTGCCCTCTTCTGGCCTGCAGGCATACATGGAGGCAGAACACTGTATACATAATAAATAAATAAATCTAAAAAAAAAAAAAAAGCTCATTTCTGTGACTCATGTCACCTTTCCAAGATTCTGCCTTCCCAGGCTGAGTCATCTCTGTCTTGTGGCATCTTTTAAGATGGAACTGTGAGACGGATCTGAGTTTGAAGCCAGCCTGGTCTACAGAGTGAGTTCCAAGACAGCCAGGACTGTTACACAGAGAAACCCTGTCTCAAAAGCCAAAAACAACAAAAGGATGTTTCTGTGGTGGGTTGGAGGGATGGCTCAGTGACTAAGAGAGCATACTACTCTTGCCTAAGACATGAGTTCAGTATCCATCACTCACATCAGACTTCTCACGACCGACTGTAACTCCAGGCCCAGGGGTAGCCTCTATCCTCCAGCCTCTGTGGAACCTCTAGCCTCCACCTATGCCGATAGTTTCTGCAGGCAGCTGAATTCACATGCACAAACACAATCACACAGGGATACACAGGCCTTCAATCCTAGCACCTGAAAGTCAGAGGCAAGTGAAACTCTGTGGGTTTAAGGCTAGCCTGACTACACAGCGAGTCCAGGCCAGCCAAGGCTACACAATAAGATCCTGTCTCAAAAAATATGTGTGGCGAGGGGTGTTTTGCTTTGCCTGTATGTCTGTATATCACATGGCCGCCTGGTACCTGAGGAGGCCAGAAGAGGACATCAGATCCTTGGAACTGGAATTACAGATGGTTATGAATAGCCGTGTGAGTTCTAGGCATTGAACCTGGGTTTTCTAGAAGTCTAGCAGCACACAACCTCTGAGCCACTTCTCTAGTCCCCATGTATTACCATGAGCCAGGTATAGTGATGCATGCTGCAATTCTAGAAATCAGAAAGTGGACCACTCCCACTTTAAGGTTCAATACCTTACATAGTGAGTTTGAGGCCAGTGTAGCCTACCAAATGAGACTGTAGCTCTAAAAAAAATAACAACAACAAAAAAAAAAAACAAGAAGAAAATGAGGAAGAGGGCCGGGCGTTGGTGGCGCCCGCCTTTAATCCCAGCACTCGGGAGGCAGAGGCAGGCGGATCTCTGTGAGTTCGAGACCAGCCTGGTCTACAGAGCTAGTTCCAGGACAGGCTCCAAAGCCACAAAGAAACCCTGTCTCGAAAAAACAAAAAAATGAGGAAGAGGAGAAGGGGGAAAAAGAACAGAGTCATTGCAAAGGAAGTCTCTGGGACAGACTCCTTGACCACATATTAGAACCATCTAGACTGCTTTTTGAAGGTCTCCGGGCCTGTTACAGAAGATTTAAGTCAAACTCTGGGCAGAATGAGCTAAGCATCAGCATTGGAAAGATCCCCTACGTGATTCCAAGGTTTAAAGTCACGAGATTACCGTTGTATCGGAAGTCTTAAGCTGTAAAAGCACACCAAGTGCACACCTACGTGCAGATGTGCTTTGCAAAGTCGTTTGTCCTTGAACATTTCTGTCTGTTCAAGCAACTAAAACAAACGGGCTGGTTTAGTCATTTGAACTCCTGTCTGTCTGTAACTTATTACTGCCCACTCCACGAGAGCCTGTGGGCTTAAAATGCAAGTGGAAACTGTGATTTCAAAGCAATCGGAAAGTTAATGATTTCTCTTCTTCTGTTGTTATAGAACGATGACTTTGATAACCCTGGCTCCTGTTTTGAAAACACAGGAGATACCTATCTGTCATAAACAGTGATTCCAAACTCCTTTCCTTTCAAGTAGAAACCTAAAATGATAGCCACATTTGGAAGGTTTTTCTTTCGGGGTGGGGTAGAGACAGGGTCTCTCTGCTTAGTTTAGCCTCATCCTCGGGAGTGCTTTTGCCTTTAGCTTCTCA
This sequence comes from Alexandromys fortis, assembly GCF_014885135.2. NCBI lineage: Eukaryota > Metazoa > Chordata > Mammalia > Rodentia > Cricetidae > Alexandromys > Alexandromys fortis. The sequence goes on from NW_026067999.1 coordinate 1,562,377, forward strand.
GGTGTTGGGATTGCAGGTGTATGCCACTATGTCTAGGGTGTGTGTGTGTAACTGGAAACCAAACCCAGGATCTCACAACTACTAGGCCAGCATTCCTTCCACTGACCTATACTCCAAGCCTGAAAAAGGTTGTAAGAATGGCATAAAACATTTCCATACATTGCTTACCCCTTCCTCAAAACCCAATGAACAATTGCCACGTGTGCTTATACAGAGGTATGTGACAGAAAACTAGATAGATATAAATATATAAATGATAACTAGATATGGAGACAGTTTGGGTTCATAAAAAAGTAAGTTTATCTTGTTCCTTTAACCCTCCCCCCGATGTTTCTCCATATTTCTCAAGAGTAAATGCAATCCCTTACAAAACCACAATTCAAGCACATGAATCAAGAGATTATCAGGTTTAGTGTGTGTGTGTGTGTGTGTGTGTGTGTGTGTGTGTGTGTGTGTGTTATGTTGGGGGTTAAACCCATGGCCTCGTACATGGTAGGCAAGCCTCTACCAGGCTTCATATTCAAATTTTTCCAACTGAACCAACAAAATCTTTTCTAGAATCTTCTACAATCCAGGATTTAGTGTAAGAGTACATATGACTCTTTCATGGGGAGACACCAAAGGTCTCTTGTTCTTAAGGGTATGACGTCAAGAGTTTCATGAAGTTAGTTTGTCTTATTACTTTATCACTTTGGGAGTTGATTTGTTTTTGTTTTGAGACAAGGTCTTATTATGAAGCCCAGGCTTGCCTCAAACTCAAAATGATCCTCTTGCCTCAGCCTCCTAGTGCTGAGATGACCTGTCTGAAAAACCCTGCCTGACCTTTGAGCACTTGATTAAGATTAAGATAATGTCTTTTTATAAACTGGGTGGTGGCGCACGCCTTTAATCCCAGCATCGGGAGGCAGAGGCAGGCGGATCTCTGTGAGTTCGAGTCCAGCCTGGTCTATAAGAGCTAGGTCCAGGACAGGCTCCAAAGCTACAGTGAAACCCTGTCTTGAAAAAACAAAAACAAAAACAAAAAAAAACAACCAAACAAAAAAAAGATAATGTATTTTTTCTCCAGGTTTCTGCTAGAAGAATTTCCTTTTGTCACGTCATTTACAGTGACACGCAGGGGTAGGTATCAGCAAAGTCTCACCCAGTGGTTCTCAACCTTCCTAACGCTGCAACCATTTCATACAGTCCCTCATGCTGTGCTGACCCCAACCATAAAATATTTTCATTGCTACTTCGTAACTATAGTTTTGCTACTGTTATGAATGGAAATATAAATATTTTTGTAGATAGATGTTTGTCAAAGGGGTCTCGGCCCACAAGTCTGATCCTTTACGGGTTTATCCCCTTTTAAAAACATGCAAGTATTGGCTGGGGAGATGGCTCAGTTGGTAAAGTGCTTACTGCACAAACATAAGGACCTAAATCTGGATTCCCAGCGCCCACATAAAATGCCAGGAGTGGCAGCAATGGAGAGACAGAGACAGGTAGATCCCTGGAGCTCAGTGGTAAAGCAGCCCATCCAAATAATGAGAGATCCTGTCTCAACAACAACAACAACAATAATAATAATAATAATAATAACAATGTGGAAAGAGGCTATGGAAAACATCTGGCATCAACCTCTGGACTCTGACTCCATGTATGTACGCACATGCAGATGGTGGGGGGGAGGGGATGAAAGGAGCCTATCAGCAAACCTAGCCCAGTAGGACAGGTCTGTATTCTCAGCTATTTCAGAGGCTGACGCAGGAGGATTGTTAAGTACAAGGCAAGCCTCAGTAACTTAACCAGACGCTCTCAAAACTGAGAGCTATGCCGGCGCTGAGCTGATAAAACCAACTGGAGGCCCTGGTTTCAGTTCCGAGCATTCCACACCGGCAAACACAGACGCATGAGCAGTTCACCTGCCATTTCTCACCGGGTGTGGGAGGAGAGCTTTCAAAAATAGAACTATCCGAGCAATGTGTTAAAACATGAGCTTGCTTACGTTTTCTTTCCTTTTTTTTGAATATTTATTTTTTTATATCTATGCACATTGGCGTTTTGCCATGTGTGTTGGGTCCCCCAGAACTGGAATTACAGACAGTTGTGAGCTGCCATGTGGGTGCTGGGAATTGAACCTGGGTACTCTGGAAGAACAACCAGTGCTCTTAACCACTGAGCAATCTCTCCAGCCCCTACATTTTATTTCTTTAGGTCCTGATTGATAATGTTAGTTGATAAAATTTGTAATTTGCCTGATAATTACAGTGAAGTTCTTGGTAAAGAAATAAAAATGACCAAGCATAGACCAGCAAGAGGGCTCAGTGGTAAAGGCATTTGCTGCCATGCCTGTTGATCTATGTTAGATTGCCAGAACCCCCACGGGAGAAGAAGAGAATTGACTTCTCAAAGTTGTTCTCTGACATACAGGAGCATGCTTGGGGCTACCCCCCACACACACACACACACCACACACACAAAATGAATCGATGTCATTTTTAAAATAAAATATAAGTAAAATTTTGTTAGGTCATATTTTTAATAAGTCATGCTTGCAGAGCATTTTAATATTTATTTTCGCCGGGCGGTGGTGGCGTACACCTTTAATCCCAGCACTCGGAAGCAGAGGCAGGTGGATCTCTGTGAGTTCGAGACCAGCCTGGTCTACAGAGCTAGTTCCAGGACGGGCTCCAAAGCCACAGAGAAACCCCGTCTCGAAAAACCAAAAAAAAAAAAAATTTATTTTCTCTTGGTGCTACTGAATTATTTTGTAGCAGATATTTAAATTTTTTTCTTAAATTCATTTATTTTAAAGTTTAACAAGGGCCAGGCAGGGTGGCACACAACTTTAACCCCAGCACTCAGGAGGCAGAGGCAAACAGATCTGTGTGAGTTCGAGGCCAGTCTGGTCTACAGAGTGAGTTTCAGAACAGCCAGGGCTATGTAGAGAGAGAGAGAGAGAGAGAGAGAGAGAGAGAGAGAGAGAGAGAGAGAGAATGAGACTAGAGAATAGAAAATGGAAGATAGAAAATAAGAAGAGACACTACACTTAATCTTAGGGCCCTTTTCCTCCTACTGGGTTGCCTCATCCAACCTTGATAAGAGAGTCTGTACCTAGTCTTATTGTAGCTTCTTAACTTGTGTTCAGTTGCTATCCCTGGGGAGGCCTGCTCCTTTTTTTTCCTTTGAAGGGCAAGGAGGAGGAGAGGACCTGGAGGACATAGGGGAGGGTCTGGGAAGAGTGGAGGGAGGGAAAAGAGTGGTTGGGTGTAATGTATGAGAGAAGAAAAAAGAGAGGAAAAAGAAAAAGTAAGAAAAAAACTAGAAAATAAGGCCGGGCGGTGGTGGCGCACGCCTTTAATCCCAGCACTTGGGAGGCAGAGGCAGGCGGATCTCTGTGAGTTCGAGACCAGCCTGGTCTACAAGAGCTAGTTCCAGGACAGGCTCCAAAACCACAGAGAAACCCTGTCTTGGAAAAAAAAAAAAACTAGAAAATAATCTTAGCCTTTGTAATCTTGTAGGTGGTAGAGGCTCACGTCTTTAATCCCAGCACTCAGGAGGCAGAGGCAGGTGAAACTCTGTGAGTTTAAGGCCAACCTGGTCTACATAGTGAGTTCTAGGACAGCCATGACTGTTACACAGAAAAACCCTGTCATAAGAAAAAAGAAAGAAAGAAAAGAAGAAATTGCAACTTTATTTCCTCCTTGCTATTTTGAAGAGTTCTTCTTTTTGGAAAATATATGTTTCTATCTTTATTGTAGATGTGATTTAGAATTTAAGTTCCTTTAAATTTACATCAAAACATTAAGGCCAGCCTGGTATAGTGAGTTTCAGGTCGGCCAGGGTTACATAGAGAGACTCTGTCTCAAAATACCAAAAAAAAAAAAAAATGTAAAAATTAAAATGAAACCTACATCACAGAATATACAACCTTTCCTTTTTTGCTATTGTCTCGAAGCTGGAAAGCTAACCTTATTTTTAGCACCTAAAATTATGCTATCAAAGATTTTAACGCAAAATGAAACTACAGTGTCAGTTTTAGTTTAAATAAGAAGAAAAAAAGGGGACGTGGAGTAGGGCGAGGTAATCCAGGTGGATGCAGGTCCTGGAACAAAATCAAACACCGCAAGCAGGAACAAGCAGAGAAGGTAAGCCAAAGTTCCCTGGGGCCTGGAGCAGAGGGTGCCAGTGAAGATGGCCATGAAAGCCTCGCTCGTCCCTTTCCGTCCCCTTCAGTCTGTCTCAACATAGAAACTCCTGTGGACAAAAATGCCAGTATGCAAGCACACCCTCACTGCCCCCAGAGCAAGATGCTAATGGCTCAAAAGGGGCCCTGCGGCTGCCCCCCCACACACACACCTCCTTTCCAACCTCTCACCCACCACTGGCCATAGCTCCCCGACCTCACCAGGCCACTCTGTACTGTTTAGTTCCACCCTGGGAGAACAAAGCAAGCTCTCCGCCAGCCTCCCCTGACCCGTGCCTTGCCTGGCAGGCCTTGGGCGCTATTAGCTACTTTGCTGGGCCTGGGACACTGTGTTCCTCTTAATCAAAGGGCCCCTCCTTCCCTTCTGCCGAGGTCGGCCTGTCCTCCCCAGGAAGGCCTTATCTGATAACCCACAAACCCCCTCTGCTCAGTCACCCTCCCACTCTCTTCTCTCTTTTCTATTGGATTTTCTTGAAACTCAATCTCTGGTAGCTCAGGCTGGCCTCGACCTCCCTTGGACTGGAACTGCCGGAATTCGCCACCGAGGCGGCCTACCCTCTCTGTAGGTCTGTAATCTTGCTTTTCCAGCTTCCTTGCAGGCATCCACCATAAAACAAGCTTATCTGCTCTGTTTGCTCCACCCCACTAGAATGCAAGCCCCACACGGTGGGCATTTCTTAAAAGAATGTGTTGTTGGGGGCCCGGGGCTGAGGCTGGAAGCCGGAGCCCTGCCCCTGTTATGCAAGTGCTCAATACTGAGCTACGTGTAAGCCCAAGGTGGACATTTCTGTTTCTGGATCCTCAGTGCTAGATGTATGTAAGGCTTGTCAGGGGAGAAAGAAAGGGGGAGAGAGGCAGAGATAGAGAGAGACACAGAGACAAAGAGAGACAGAAACGGGGGGGGGGAGACAGAGAGAGGTTGGGAAGGGGGGGGATAGCGTCAGAAACAAAGCAGCAGAGAGGAGAGGACCGAGAGAAGGGGAGGGGAGGTCAGATAAAGTGGAGAGACAGGTTGGAACTAGATTCTGTTGACTCTGTGACAAGGATTTGCCATTAAGTTAATGAGGCTTCGGGAAGAGCCCTAGCAACGAGTTGAAATTTGCCAAAGTAAAAAGCACAAGCTGTGATCACCGTGTCTCTTTCCATTCCAAATCAACCTTTGCTGTGGTCGCTTTGTGCTGGGTCAATTTAGCTAAGCTGAATGCCATTTCCCAGAATTCCCTGCCCTGTGCTGTTGCAGGTCAGTGCTGGCTTCTAGAAGCATTCTGTAGGCAAATCATTAGGAAAATCTACTCCAGCATGTATATATTTAGAAAATTTTTGAAGCTTAATTCCAGGCATTGTGGCAGCTCTCACGGGGACACTGTTCTGATCGCTTATTTATGTGACCATGGGCAGCACTCAGTCCCACGGTCCCTGAGGCTGCTCTTGGAAAAGCCTCCACACGTTCACACTCTTGACCAGCTTTCACCGCGACAGTAAGGTTGAAGTCCTGAGGTTCAGTGATAGAGCAGCAGACTAGCAGGCAGGAGGCTCCAAATCCAATCCGAAGCCCTGCAAAAGAAGAAAGGACGAGGGCTGGCAAAGCAGAAGGTCTCAGGACAAAAACCACCACTCCGCCCCTCTGTTTGGCCTAACATGATTTTTTTTTTTAATTTTTGTTGTTTGTTTTGGGGAAAGAATCTCACTATTTAGTCATGATTGGCTGCGCACTCACAGAAATCTATCTGCCTGTGTCTGCCTCTGCCTTCTGAGTGCTAGAACTAAAGACATATACCACCACGCCTGGCTTTTTGCTATTTATTATGTGTGTATGCATGTATGTACGTACGTATGTATGTATCTGCTTATTGTGTGTGGCCTATGTGTGGACATCAGAGGACAGCTTGCAGTTGGTATTTTTCTTTCTGCTATGTGGGCTCCAGGGACTGAACTCAGGTCGTCAGGTTTGGCAGCAAGCTCCTCTACCCACTGAGCCATCTCTCCTGCCCTGCCTGAGAAAATTTTTGGTGAGTTTCAGTTCTATGCGGGCAGGGAGCTGCTGTGGAGATTTTTGAGTTTGTGTGTTGTATGCCATGTTTTGGCCACTTTTAGAAGCACTGATTACAGCATGCGTAATTCACTATTCTTCACTGGGTTTAGAATTACAGGAAAAGCTCACTGTCTTTGCCTTAGGGGAAATTAAAAAAAAAAAATACACTAAGACAGAGGTTGGGGACATGGTTTGCAGGACCTGAGCTCAAAGAGCCAGAACCCAAGTGAAAAACTAAACACGGAGTCAGGCATAGGGGCACACACCCTTAATCCTAGCATTCGGGAAGATCTGTAAATTCGAGACTAACAGGATCTACATGGCAAGCTCTGGGCTACCCAGGTTCACATAATGAGACCCTGTCTCCCTGTCTTCTTTTTTTTTTTTTTTTTTTTTTTAAGTGGCTACTTCTAACCTCAGTGCTGGGAAGGAAAAGACAGGAAGGTTGTTGAGATTTACTGGCAGCCAGCCTAGCTCCAGGCTCAATGAGTGACCCTGTTTCAAGGGAATAAAGCAGCCTTCACATTCACATGAAGAAGCACACACACACACACACACACACACAGCACAAACGTATAAATACCGTATTCATACACATATATACACAAAATAAGTAATTTAAAAATTTTTATTCTACATATAAACATTTTTCACTGACAGTCTTTCTTATTTTATACGCTAGAGATCAAACCCAAGGCCTTGCACGTAACTCAACGTGCTCTACCGTTGAAGTTCTTAAACTACAGAAACCCTATTTTCTCAAGCACAAAAATGGCATGATTAGAAGACACACCATTTTTATATTTTAAAAACCCAAAACGATACATATTAGAGTACTACTCAGCAGTAAGAAACAATGACTTCTTGAATTTTGCATGCAAATGGATGGAAATAGAAAACACTATCCTGAGTGAGGTAAGCCAGACCCAAAAAGAGGAACATGGGATGTACTCACTCATATTTGGTTTCTAGCCATAAATAAAGGTCATTGAGCCTATAATTCGTGATCCTAAAGAAGCTAAATAAGAAGGAGAACCCAAAGAAAAACATATAGGCATCCTCCTGAATATTAACCTTCATCAGGCGATGAAAGGAGACAGAGACA